>NW_020229952.1:1342500-1437500 GCF_003227715.2 Harpegnathos saltator | reverse complement strand
AAACATGAGCTGTAGTCTTCTCGTCCGGGCGCGAGAGAGGAAAGGGGCTGCTAGGCAAAGAGGGAGAAAACGTCGTCGTCGTCGTCGTTGGAGCGGGAAAAAGAGAGCGGGATAAGGGGAAAAGAGACGAACGGGAATAGCGGCTCAGGATCCGTATCCCGAGGAAAACCGGCTATAACGGGGTTCTGGATTATTCGAGGCACGACGACGATCTTCGAGCCAGCCGATTGTCTGTACCGTGAAAGTAGCACGTATCGATCGCACGGTTGGATTATCTCCGCCACTCCGATTGACGACGATTACTTCCGCCATCGTATATCCACTTTGCGCCGACGAGGACATTTAAAAAGCCGCGTGCAGTAATTATTCGGGATCTTTGCTACCGGCGACGACAACGGCATAAAAAGCCAGAGGGAAAAAGAAATGAGGGGAGATAGGAGGGAGGGAGGAAGAGAGAGAGGGAGAGGAGAGAGAGAAAGAAAAATTGGTATCCAAACGTCGATTATCCAGTCGGTAATTGTAACGAGAGTAAAGAAAGGCGATAAAAAGTGAAAAGAAATGGAGTTCCCCCTTTGACAGTAAGTTCCCGACTGCACGACGCATAACAATTGGCTGCGTTTTTCAACGCGAGAATCCCGAGCTGCGAGAGAACGTTAGTCTATTCCGACTAACGATTATTAAACGTCCCGGCGGCGCGATAAATTAGAACGGGAATCGACTTCCACAGTCGCTGTAGAAAGTACTCTGGCAAACGTTATTTCTTCCTGTCTCGAAGGAAGCGCCACTCGAAAACTTGGAAAAGTTCGGCCAGCTGCGTGCACCGAGTCTCTGGTCGGTTCTGCTTCGCTGGCGTGCGCGGCATGGTCGAAACGAGAAAAGAGGCAGAGAGAGAGAGAGAGAGAGAGAGAGAGAGAGAGAGAGAGAGAGAGAGAGAGAGAGAGAGGCAGGGGAGGGAGAGAGCGAGAGAAAGAAAGAAGAGGCAACATCCGCGTGCGTGGTTGTATCGTGGCGTTAATGGCGGCGGGCATAAAGCATCCCCGCGCCTGCACGCTCGACCACGGTCGTTTACAGTGCCACTATTTATGTTGATAACTTCGAAATGGAGTCAGATACACGATGCCGGTGGTTCGGCGGTGGTCCGGCGGCGGCCTGGTAGCACTTGCGGAACACGGTCGGACGCGGGGCTGGGTCGGCTGCAGGGAGGGGTGAGAGGGGATGAGGATTCGCGGATCTTTTTGGTCGTGCAAGGAAGGCGGGTCGGTTAGGGTGGGTAAAGCGGAGACGAGCCGAGTCGAGAACAAGATTCAAGCGGAAAGTTTTGCGAGTTAATGGTGCGGAGGTAATGCCGCGGCCGCAACAGCAACAGCCACCCCTCTCGCCCACCCCCCAGCGCTCGCTCCTTCCGTTCTCCTCTCTTCGTTCTCTGCTCGTTCTCTTTCCCTCCCCCCCTCTCTCTCTCTCTCTCTCGCTCTCCTTCTCCCTTCTTCCTTCCGCGTTTCATCCCCCACTTGGACTAGCCGGGGGAAAAAAAGGAGAGCGTTAAACTCCCTTTCTCCTCCGCGGATTCTCTCCTCTCCTTAAGCACACTCTCTCTTTCTGCCTCCTCTCCTGTTCCCGCTATTGCATCATTTCTCGTCCATTTTCCAGCAAGGAACGCGCCACGCTCTTTCTCTCCCCTCCGTCCTCTCTCTCACTCGCTCTCACTCGCTCGTACACGTATACGTACTCGCCGGCTCGCTCGTCTCTTTCTTCTTTTTTCTTTCTCACGCGTTGTCTACCCTCGCGCTCTCGAGACAGCCCGATCCTTTTTCTCGCGCGGCTCCTATCACGAACAGTCGCTAACAAGTGCATCGAATGCACGAAGTTGCCGACGAACTTCTTCCTCGATTCGTGCTTATTCGCACCGTGCATGCGCGGCCGTGTATATCTCTACCAGGCGCGACACCTGCTCTCAGCTTTTTCATAACGAGGTAGCGCGTGATTCGCGCTCGAAGAGACTTCACGGAGCACTTCCGGGGTCCCTCTCTCTCTCTCTCTCTCTCTCTCTCTCTCTCTCTCTCTCTCTCTCTCCTCCTCTCTTTCGCTCCGATGCAATACTGTGAGAAAGAACGCGCATTGTATTTTTCTTGTCTCTCGCTCCCCCCGTTTTCGCTTTCGTATCTGATGAAGATGCTGAACGAACGTAGACGAACGTAGAAACCAACGATAATGAGGAACAGCGTGACGACTGTAGCGACTGCTGCATATCTATATTTTCTCAGTCACTTCTCTCTCTCTCTCTCTCTCTCTCTCTCTCTCTCTCTCTCTCTCTCTCTCTCTCTGTTTCCCGGAAGATCATTCCGACGCATCACACACAGACAATATTTATTCGCGCGCGGCGCAAATGTTGCTCTACACGAGCAAGCGGAACATTACAGCGTGCTCGATCAACGCGCGCTGCGCGCGTTGATTCCCCCTCAATTCAGGTTTCCCGAGAAATCTTCCCTCAGCGTAATGAGATTAAAAACACACGCGCGTGCACAGCGTTTCACCGCGGCTGAAAAATTCACACCGCGCGCACGGAAGGATTTCCCACGTTCCCCGGCAACGCGCGGAAATCGCGTCGAATAATTTGCCGCGTGTAACGCGAAATGCATACAGTCGGAGGGCCGGAGAATTCCCTTCGACGCGACGACGCGACGCTACGCGTCGGAGGCAGCGCGCGATTCACGGCCGCCAAACGAGACTCCTCTAAAAATCCGTGCGCGAGTCCAGCGGAGCGGCTGTCGCTAATTATGCATGTGTCAGAGTGAAAAAGGACAACGGAGAGAAAGAGAAAAAGCCAACGCGCGATCCCGCAATTCCGCGTTCGCGGAAGAAGAGTGCGGAGAGCGCGCGGCCGCGTTTGACAGCGCGCGGCGCGTCACGGTAAAACGGCTGCTATTTAATCACCCGGTCCTTCGGGAGCCAGCTTAAAGCCAGCCGCGGAGCTGGCAAACCGGCAGCGCCGTTATTCTATCCGGACTCCTTTGCCTTCTCAAGCAGACGCGTGATCGGTCTCCTCTCCACGGCATAAAAGACAATCGCGGCACTTGGCAGCCAACGACGCGCGCGGGACAGTCCTCGCCGAATCATGACTCGCTCCTATCTAGTTACCGCCGTCTGCTCCACTTGCAGACGCCGCGCGTAATCTATTCGACATTAGTTGCTTGATTGCACCGTAAAATGCGACGACGACGACGAGGACGAGAACGAGGACGACGGCGACAACGACGAAGACGAAGACGACGACGGCGGCGGCGGCGGCGACGAAAGCGTCGAGGGCGAGAGAGGGAGGCGGCCGTCGGTGCTCGATGGTGCCTGCAAATCCAACCGCAGCAGCACGATGCAGCAAGACCGTTACTATCGCCCGAAGCTAAACGGCAGCGGAGCTCGTGCCATTAACGGAATCTAGGGTCCGATCCACCTCATTGAATTCTGTTCAATTGCGATTATGATAATGCATGAACGATCGGCGCGCGCGGGACGCAATGTTGGAACGTTTCAGCCAAGGCGAGGATGAAGGCGACGGCGATATTGTAGGGCCAAGGCGTTCCGTCGTCTCGTCGGGCGACACTTCGATCTCGACGATGATGCTCGCGGAGGCATCGCTCGCGTGTTCCTTTGCTCTTGGACGACGGAGGTACTTTAATGCATGGTATTTCAATCGCGATTATGATAATACGCCAGAACGATCGCCGCGGCCGGGACGTAAGTTACCGGGTATAAGAGGGACTTGAATGGAGAAGAAGGCAACGGCCAATTGGTCGTTTCGACTACTCGAGCCATTCGACGAGCCACTGCGCCCTGATTTTTGATAACGACGCGCACGATATCATCGGTCGCGTCGTTATGTGTCTCTTGCGAGACGAGCGAGCAACTCGACATATGACCGGCTTCTCGTAGCCGCGGTGCGGCAGACGGCCGCACGGAGCTTCCGTTAAAGGCACGAGGCTACGTCATAATTAAGCACGAGGATGCGTCACATCTCGGCTGGCTGGCCGCTAAATAACGAAGGGATTACGGCGGTGGGAGGGGCCGCGCAAATGCCGGATCATTCGCGCGAAGAAAGTCGTTGATTATTTGGACTCCGGCCGCCGGGCTCAGGGGGGGTTCTCCGCTTTACTTCTTCTCTTATGTCCGGAGATAATGGACACTATTACCTTAACGAGACCCCAGTCTCTTAGTCGGTAATTGCTTCGAGATATCCAGGAGAGCCGGCGCATGTTGCTGCCTGGTGTTGCACGGAGAACCCAGACGGTGTTATTGCCGCCGAGGCTACTCGCCCGTTTCACGGTGGTTATTGTTATGGGCCTGCGGCATTAAGATGTACACCGCACTCTCATACGGGACCCACCACTCCGTATACGACGTGCGCGCGCGCGCACACACACACACACACACACACATATATATATATATTTACACGAAAGGATTTCATTACGTCGCTTCATAACCAGCGTGGTCTTCACGGCCGCGATAAATCGGGATTGTCCTCCTTGTTAAATCTGCCCCCGTTACCCTTCTACCGTATCGCGAGAGCCGACGAGACGGGTTAATCCGCGCGATTGAATGGCCTCCGTAAGTATCGCGCGTTTATCGCGTGACGCGGCTCTTCATCTTCGCGGAACGATTCGTCGTAAATATTTTATTTAACATCGCGGCCATAACGCGATCTCAAACTCTCTCTTACCGGCCGCCGGAGGACGATCGGCCGAGACGTCGGACCGCGCCCTGAACACGCGAAAGGGTGAATTCCGCGCTCGAGGCGGTATCGATGTAACGCACTCGTCGGTCTCATCGAGCAGACATGCTCTCGAGGGCCAGCCCGAGGAAGAAAGAGCGCGAGAAGATCGGAGAACATGCTGCAGAGAGAGAGAGAGAGAGGTAAGGGAGAGACGACAGAGCGAGACGGAAAGAGATCAAATCTGGATATCAGGATTAGGGGTGGGCACGTAATCCGCAGGACGATGGGTGGTAGGAACGGTGGATTCGCCGGCAGATCCCATCGCGGGAACTCTGCGGGTACTTCGCCCGGCCAAATACGACAAGAGCAGCAGCCTAACCCGGTAGAGCCGCCGAGATGGTTTACGGCTCGTCGCAAGTTGGTGAAATTTAAGAGCGCATTTAAAACTGGTTTGGCGCGATGCCCTGCGCCTCCTGCAGCAGGTACTGCCGGCAAGAGATACCGCGCCGGGCTCCGACAGGAGTTTATCGCTCCAACATTCTTGGGAAGCTTCGGATGGATTTCCCTCCTCAACCCATTTCTTCCAGCGCCCCGACTCGCCGCTCGCTCGCTTCTTTCAAGCCTCCCCCGTGTCCTCTGCGCTTTCAGGAGGCTCCCTCCCTCCCCTCCCCCATCCTGCCCTTACCGCGCCGTTCTCTCTCACCAGGAAGATTCCAGCTCGCTACCAAATCGTCGCGATGATCATCGGTCAAGATATCCGCTGGGACGTCGCCTGTACGTCGAAACGGACGGCTTTCGCATTGAAGCTTTCTTCGACCGTCGTCCCGCGGGAGCTTTAGCGGACCGTCAACAAATGGAGGTCATTCTTCGCGTCCGAGGAAACGCCCGTCTGTACTTTGACGCGTCTTTCTTTCCCCCTCTCTCTCTCTCTCTCTCTCTCTCTCTCTCTCTCTCTCTCTCTCTCGTTTTTGTTTCGCCAAGTGAATACGAACGACCGTAGGGCGTAGGTTACCTACGTTCACGCGGCGACCTAGCGAGAAATATCGCGGACCTAGCCGCGGCGATCTTAATTTGCACTGTGAACGGCGCGAGAGTAAAAGCGCGGAACTTAATAAGAGGCATTCTTCTCGCGAGCGCTGCCAACTGCGGCGAAACTTTTCACTTTTGTACAGCCACCGCCGCCGCCGCCGCCGCCGTTATACGTATACACGCTGTCGCCGGTGGGACGTAGGACGCGCCCTATCGCGCAATTTCATCGCGACGTCGCGCGGCGATTACGGCTACTCCATTAAAAATGGATTTTATAAAGGCAATCTTGCCGGGCGATCATCGCGGGGAAAGAAAAGGGGCAAGAGAGAGAGAGAGAGAGAGAGAGAGCGAGAGAGAGAGAGAGAGAGAGAGCGGCTCCCACGACGGCGGCCGGCCGCTGGGGGATGGGGCGCCACTACTACCTTTGGCTGATCCACTTCGAATGATAATCACCTTTAGGAGACTCAATTTCGCCCGTCCCCGTACCCGTTTCTATTCTCGTTGCCCCGAAGCCTCGACGCCGCGGCGAACTGCATCCTTCACTCCCTTCGTCACCTCCGCCTGTGTGCCGCCTACCCCAACTGCCCGCCCTCTCACCGCCGCCGCCGTCGCCGCCGCCGTCGCCGCCGCCGCCGTCGTCGGCATCCCTATATACCGGCTCTTGCCTCATTCCTAGACTATTCTCAACGACCTCCTCTCCCCTCTCCACGCGCGCGCGCCAACGCTCACCCCTAACTGATTGGAGTACCAATCAATGCGGCATTCAGGCGGCCGCGCTGAAACTTTAGGAAATTAACTATTCACTCTGTGGAAATGGTTATTTGGCAGGCCGGAAAGGCAGAGTCGCGACTACACGCCACTGAGAATATGACGAGCGAAAGGACGCGCACGACCGCTGGCGGACGAGCGGTTGAACATTCAATTACGCGAATGCTCGCGACGTCGTCGTCGTCGTCGTCGTCGGGACGTCTCTCGCGTGTCGCGCGCCGGGAGAAAGTCCCGCTTGTTGTCCCGCCGCGCACGCGTCGCGCCTCCCGCAGCCCCGCGGGGATGCGGCGCCGCGGGGGAGGCTCGCGGTTTTACGCCGCTAGATTATTGCGTACTCGTCGCGAAATTCAGATAAATTATCCCGATAAGTACGCGACGTCGGCCAGGGCGTTCCGCGTTCGGCCTTTCGCCGCCGGCCGATAACGATCGCGCTTGACTACGGAGAAATTATACGAACCACATGAGAGAATATATCACCCCTCCCCCCTCAGCCCCGCCATCTCCGCGAAGACGTACGCGTGCATAAAGCGGCGCGGCGCGGCACGGCCAAGTATTATCCCCCGGTCTCTCTCTTTCGTTAATGGCATCGCGGTAATCTACAAAGCCGTGTACGGAGTATTTACAGTTACTCCCCGACGCGGCACGGGGCGGCACAGACGGCGGCGGCGGCGGCGGAGGCGGCGGCGGCGGCGGAGGCGACGGTGTAGGCGCGCATGGCGGATTTATGCGATGTTTACACTCGCGCAAGGCTGCTAATACGGCTTTTCGACAACAACCTCCTTCTCCCTCCCGCCCCCGCCCCAGCGCACTGCACCCCGACACCGCATCGCCGCGACTGCTCGACTGCGCGCGCGGCGCTGTTTGAAAGTGAAACTTCTGTTTGTACGTTAGTTCCGGCTAATCCCGAATATTACGCCGGTGGATCTACCCGACGCGGAGAACGAAGGCGCGGCGGCGGCGGCGGCGGTCGACAGAACCGCTTCGGCAAGGCGCAGGCAGCAGCCGGCGCCTTGAGCGAGACGGAGCGAAGTTTTCACAAAGGCGGAGAGCGCGGCGCGCGACGAAGAGAGAAATCCCGAGCGAAATGCTCGCGAGGCGTTTGTATTTCAAGCAGCGCAGGCAATCCTCGGGCTTTCCGGGGTGACGCGGCATGTCCGACGAGAAATCCTGCCGGCTTCGACTCGTACACGCGCGCGATTTGCAGATGGAGGCAGGACGTTTCTCCGGCGTTCGCCGGTCTCGAATTCGCGGAGCCGGCGGATGTTTCGGAAATTTCCTCTCGGCGATCTCGAGTCGCGTTTCCGAATCGAGTCGATGAGGCCAACGCGGGCGACGTCTTCGGAGCGATCGCGGCGCGGTTTTCTTCCGGCTCGCCGCGGAGAATCCGATACTCAAACGGCTATTTACCGTAACGTCGGCGGATCGTCCGGTACTTTTGCAGCCTGGAGGGGAGGGGGGGGGGGAGAGGAAAATGGATCGCGGCGGAATCGCCGAGAATGCCGCCCGCCACGGTATACAAGCCCCGCCGCGCGCGCTGTAACTCATTCATCGATAAATTTCACCGGGCGAAGCATCGATCACAATGTTCTATTTTGCTCATTGGTGTTTTTGCCGGCGGCATTCGATTCAATTCGAGGATGCGGTGAGTCGATATATCTCTCGAGGTGTCATGAGCCGCCCGTAATGGATGGCGGCTGTTCCCTTACCCTTACCCCGAAAAGAGAAGCCGTGCCAAGAACCTGCCCGTAACCCGCTACTCTCCGCTTCTGATCCTGATTTTCGCGCGCTGTCTTCTTCTTCCTTACTTCACGCACCACCCATCCCCGAGCCCGAGCACATTCACCCTCTCTCTCTCTCTCTCTCTCTCTCTCACACCCTCATCCTCACCGCGGCGTCCGTAAAACGCCTAACGGGGGGAGCAGCGCTTACTTCCGCGCGATATCGCGCGGGACGCGTTACGTTCCCGTTGTCTGCGTTGTTAAGAACAAGAATGTTATCGGGAAGAGAAGAAGTGTGTCTTCTTGCGTCATGGTGTTATTCTTGCGTCTAACTTCCCCGAAAAACGCGCGCCGTAACACCCAAGTGGAACTATTCCGCGGTGCAAGAGTTCGCCTCCATCCATCATTTATCGATTCCGCTCTTCGATAACATCATTCTTCCGTCTCTCCGTCTCCCCCCCACCCCACCCCCACCCCCGCGTCTTCCCAAACTGTTCACCCTAAAGCTTTCGCAACACCAACGGGTGATACTGTATCACCGTTCCGTGTTACACAGCGCGTTGCATCATCAACGTCATCGATGTATCCCGGAAGAATGCGTTGCGAAAATTGTGACGTTTGCACCCCCCAGCCCCTTCGCCGGGGATGGGAGCGTCGCGCGGCAAGATTCGACAAGTCGCGTCCCGCAGTTTGATAAGAGGGTGATCGCTGCGCGATCTACGAAAGGGTGAGCCGCGAAAGGCTGGATCTCGACGCGGAAACGAGCAAACAGGAGAGCGCGTATACGGAAGAGAACGTACGCGCGATCGGTCCGACGAGGGATATTCATAACGTGTGAACGGTCACGGGCACTCGAGCGTGCGTCGGATGCTAAGACGTGCGAAAGCACGGGGAGCTTAAGCTGGAACGCTGGAAATCGCGAAGTGGTAATCCTATAACGGCGAGCACGCACGAGCTTTGCTTCCCCGCTAATTATTACATTCCGCGAAACGTCGTCGCGCGGCCGCGCGCTCCACAAACGCGATCACGTCGCGCGAAATCACGTCATGCAGGCCGAGAGGTCGAAATTCTGATTCTATATTCGACCTGAATATTCCGTTTAACGCTAATTTAACACGCCCAGGCTTATATCAACCCATCTCGATTCTATTTAACCAGCAGCTCTGCCGAACTGCTGCCCTCTCTGGAGAACCTACAAATTTGCGAATTACGCGTTTCCTGCCATTTAGAGGCGCAGAGAGTAGAACTTTAGTTTCTACATAAATCAAATTAATTAATTATCATCTCAATTGACCGTCCAGAATCTATAGACAGTTAGACAGTTCGGGCGTCGAAAATGGGGCGTCGAAATTTCGAGCCCCGAGAACCGCGGTCGCGGCCTGCTGGGGGAATTTGCCGAGAATAATCATCAACAGTCGCTCGTCCGCGACGACGAATTTGGAGAACGTCGGACAAGAGTGACACTTCCCCTTGATGCTCGACAACCCTAATACGAGTTCAAGCCTGTACCCTCCTCCGAAAGTGAGGATCGATAGTCTGGCATCATTGGGCTCCAACGGCTGATGCGCGGAGGAGTCGAAGGTGGAGGCGGAGGGAAGGTGCAGCAGCGGCGCGGCGGCAGGGGGCGGGTGGGGAGGGAGGAGGTGGAGGATAGGTGGATGGCGGCGGACGGGGACTTTCGCATGCGGAGTACCGGCGGCGCCGCCGCCGCTTCGCTCGAGGATTAGCATGAATGGCCATCGTCTGCGCCGGTCGAGATAGCAACACGAGCTCCCGCCTATTATTGTTCGGAGAAATTAATCGCATCCATCGCGAATTACTCCGCGATTGCTTTTCCCGACTATACACGTCCCGCGTGGCCGACGCGGAGCGACGCGGAGACGTCGGAAAGTTCCATAATTATCGTCGCGGCGGCGTCGCGTAATTATCGAATCGGCGCGACTCGAGAGGCGCGCTTTTCTTCTCGTTGACGCTGCAGACTACCGAACGGTCGAAAATCACCGTCGGCGTCGATTCCGTCAAGAGTCTGCGAGATCTGCGAGCTTGGAAAAATTGCTCAAATTTGCGCAACGACGCGTTTTAGAATTCTCGTGCTGGTTGGTGTACAGCGTTTGATAATGCAGCGTTAATGATATAAGCGTTAATAATATATTGCGCGCGATGAATCTTGCAATTACTTCTCCGCGGTTCCTCCGCGTTCCTCGCCACTCCCCCCTCCCCTCCCCTACCACCTCTCCTCCGCGAGCTACATCGCGCGCCCATCCAATTACTCGTCTGACGCGCAGAACCTCGAAGATTCCTGTCCTCGCTCAAGGAACCGTCGTCGTAGATTCGGTTTGTATCAAACTGAATTTGATATAACCACGTAATAGCAGCCGCCACCCGCTTCCCATCAACAGCCCACCCCCCCGCCCCATCTTCCACCCTCGCCGTCCGCCGAGCGAGCCTCTCGGTCTCGGGAAGCGAGGAGCCAGAGCCGGCGGTAATTCCACTGCGAATGCAGTCATTATGGAGATTTTATCAAGGCCTGTTGCCAACCAGCTAGGCTTCAACCTTAACTCGCCCATTATGGCGTCTCCTTTGTCTGCGACTTACACGTCGTCGTTTGCCCCGAACGTGCTACCACTCCGAAGCCGCGCTGAAGAAGGGTCGGCGGGCGGGGAGGAGGAGGCGGATGAGAGAGAGAGAGAGAGAGAGAGAGAGAGAGAGAGGGAGAGGGGGAGAGAGAGAGAGAGAGCGACACCGACGAGAGAGCACCCGAGGACTCAGACGGTGGCGTCGACGATGGATCTCGGCGAGCGCGGGATAATCGCGCGAGGCAAACGTCAACGGCGTGGCGAGAGAAACCGCGACCGATAAATCAGCGAGAAGTGTCGTTGCACGCTACCGTGGCCGTAGGAGGAGGTGCAGGCGGGACGGGGGAAAAGACACAGGAAAGGGCTGTGAAAGTGGCGACTGACGGCGTGCTGGGACATAAAAATTCCACGGGTCATGCAAGTAAGTACGGATCACGCGCATACGTGTAGGTAATGCGACTTTAATGCAGCATGTATTATTCAGCGATAGAGCGAGAGAACTCGCGTGCGTGCGTGCGTGCGTGCGTGCGTGCGTGTCCGATGCTGCGTGGCGACCGTACAGGCGTATGCGTAATTACGAGCACAGTTGTTTATTGCGAATCCGGCGTTTCTCGTGCGTGGAAGAGAACGCCTTAGTCGTCGGCGACGCGGCTGGCTGCTAGGTGCGCGTCCGTCTCTCGACCCTCCTCCTCCTCCTCCTCCTCCTCCTTCTTCTCCTCCTCCTTCTCACCGACGATTCCGATACCCATCCCCTTTCCGTCACTTCTCATCCCCCCGCCGGCCGATCCACCGCCGCAACCCCCCGCGCCTCATCTCCGCGCACCCTGTCTCTCGCGTCGACAAGCCGTGAAGAATGATCGTGGAGTTTCCCTGGTTGGACAGTGACAAATAGAGTATATTCTTGCCAGCTCAGAGAAGCGTGTTTTACGCTTTGTTTACCGTTTGTCATGTTATGCAAAGGACCGGGGAAGGAATTTTTGCCGGCTGCGTATTCGACGGGGTGGAGCGTGCGGAGGAGAGAAGGTGGCGGCGAGAAAAGGGGGAGAGGATCCGTTCGCGCGCACGTGATATCTCCGCGACGGACGGCATTATCGCGCGACGTTGCGCGACCATTACCATTAACGACTCGAAGGAGGAACTCCAGCCGTCCTCGCCCGGAAGGGCTGCCCGGGAGGGAAGAAAAGGAGAGCCGGCGATGCCTCCCCTGTATCCCGCCGCGCCGGCTTTCGAAGTACGGACGAAAAAGAAGCGAGGCATTAAGCGTCGCGAAAACGACGCGAGCCCCGGCTCGTCGACCGTTCACGCGACGCGACGCGACGACGCGACGACGCGGTAATCGCGCTCGAGCCGACGCAGCGCGAAACAGCCGCGGCGCGGCGCGGCGCGGCGCGGCGCGGCGCGGATCAGACTTCCAGTCTGCCGGTATGTCGCGGTGTTCGGAAAATTGAGGCGAGCCGCATATTACGCATATAGTGTAGCGTAATATGCATACAGGTGCATGCGTGACGACGGGCAACGTGACGCTCGAGCACGGGTCGTTAGCCGTACGGTTGTTTCGCTGGCGAGTCACGCCTAATCACCGATGAATACAACAATCGCGGCATGATGGACGATCGGCAAGCAGGCCGTCCTTTATTAGCGCTGGACGCGCCGCGGGGCCGAGGGGCAACGGCTGGGTGATTGGGAGGAGGGATCGGGGATCATATAATTAGATTAGTGTGCGACCATCGCGCGCCCCGTCATCATTTTCCGCGATGATTTTGGACCGCGCGCGCGCGCGAGATCGGTCCGCCTGGCCGCGTCGCGTCGCACACGCGGTCACATCGGTCGTGCTCGTCGGGGGTTATGGCCTTTGATGTCGCAGCAGGGTGGCGCAACGTTCTTCCGCCGGACGAAAATCATTTTGGGACATCGTCGCGCGCGGAACGAGATTTAATTTGCGCGCCGGCTACGGTCGCGCTTTAAATCCCTCTCGGGCGCTGCACAAAGCTGACAGTAATATGCAGAAAAAATTGCCACGTTTATGGCAATGCGAAGGAAAAAAGAGGAGGCCCGAGAAGAGGGAGAGAGACGGAGCTCGCTGGCGAGGGAGGGATGAGAGAGGGCGAAGAGTGAGAAGCGACGAGCGAGCGAGCTAGAGAGAGAGAGAGAGAGAGAGAGAGAGAGAGAGAGAGAGAGAGAGAACGGGAGAGAGAGATAGGGAGGGACGGAGGGAGGGAGGGGGATGGGGGAAAAATACACGGGCAAACCTTTATTCCGCGCGACAACGGTCAATTTAGTTACGGGACTAGCAATTTCGGACCGATAGATAGACGGCAACTTAACAGTTACGTTCACGTAAATCTGTTTACCAATCTATTGTGCCGCGAATTCCGCGTCGCACGGTCGAGCGAACGCGCGCGCGCGCGCGCGCGCGCGGAGGGCCGAGAGCGAAGTCCTCTAATCTACGAAAACCATTTTGGCGCGCTACCGCGGGATGAAATTTAATTCTTGTGCATACGCCCGTGCCTGCATGCGGGCGTGCACGAGATGCACGACGCTGATGTGACGAAGGGACGCTGCTCACGGATCGATAACCCACCGCGTAGCTATTATGCAGATGTAATTTGGCCGGCAAACACACTACCGGGTCCTATTCCCATCCGACTGGCAGCGACTGCCATTCTTCTTCCGTCCGTTTCCACGTTTCTCTTCTTCTCCCCGGTTAATCCGGTCTTCGCTGTCGCTCGTCGATCAATACCGAATTAATTCCTAAAATGTCAATCGCTTTATGCAACTGTGCCCGGCCTGCTCTCCCTCCCTCTCCCTCCCTCTCTCTCTCTCTCTCTCTCTCTCTCTCTCTCTCTCTCTCTCTCTCTCTCTCTCTCTCTCTCTCTGTCTCTGTCTCTTTCTCTCTCTCGGCAAACGTGACCTTTTCCATCGGCCCCTGGTTGTCGCTGGTAAAACTGCTCGTCGCTCTCTACTTCCCGGATCAATCTTCATCTCGGCTCATCCTTAGGACAACACGTTCATCATACAAGTATGACTTGTATCTCGCGACGGGCATGAATCTCGCTTATGACGCGCGCGCGCACGCACGTAGACGATTCTATTCCCTTGTCAATGGAGAACCCTAACCTCAGGCGACGGCATCACTTAGCGGATAATCGTCGGGGAGGGACGAAGGGCCTAGGATGATCACCGTAATTGCACGAGTCCTGACCATAATTAGAACGCGCTACTGCGCATGACATCGATCAAGCTCCCAGCGGAGTCGCAGGATTAGCGCTCGCTATCAATAACTATCAATTCGCGCGCGCGCTAGCGTAGCCGC
The DNA here is from genome assembly GCF_003227715.2 of Harpegnathos saltator. Lineage (NCBI taxonomy): Eukaryota > Metazoa > Arthropoda > Insecta > Hymenoptera > Formicidae > Harpegnathos > Harpegnathos saltator. Next base: position 1,423,391 of record NW_020229952.1, on the reverse strand, counting down.
GCGGCGTCGCGAGAGAAAGAGAGAGAGAGAGAGAGAGAGAGAGGGGGAGAGAGAGAGAGAGAGAGAGAGAGAGAGAGGGGGAGAGAGAGAGAGAGAGAGAGAGAGAGAGAGGGAGAGAGTAGGGCCTCCTTGGAGGCTCCGGGACGCTTGCAGAAACGAGTGGAGGGAAAGGGAGAGACATCCATCATTTTCCAGAAGCTGTCTAACCTCACGTCGCCGGAGGCACTTGCCCTGGGTCAAAACGGATAAAGAGGCGATAAAGAAGCGTAACCCGTGTCAGCAACGTCAGTCCTTCGTCTTTCATTGCTTTTCACGAGATCATGGAAACTCCATTAACCCAACAGCGGATCCGATAAAACGTGAAAGAGAGATCCGCGGAGGGCATTCTCCCCTACGGTTACGGCGCGCGCTGGATATTTGCATGGCGCGTAAGTAACTTATGCATGCAGATATACGCGAGAATGCATTTGTAACAATCGCCGGACGCCGAAGCCGGGGAAGAAATCAATCCGTGATAGATGAGGGGGGTTACGGCGCGCGCGATCGTATTTTTAGACCGCGCCGATTTCATCGATCTCGCGCGCGAACGCCCTTCCCCCCTCCTTCCTCCCTCACCGCCTCCCACGGAGTGATGCGCGAACGCGCGTTTGACCACGGGTGTAATTAATCATGCGATTATTGTACGATCGCGGATACCCCGAAACGGGAAAGAAATCGTGCAAGACGAAGCGAATTAACAGCAATTACGCGTTACACGCTCTTTAGCCACGTCGCGTCTTCAGCTTCCTCTTCCTCTCTCTGTCTCTCTTTCTCCTTCTCCCTCCCTCTCTTGCCGTCCCTTTGAGTTATGTGGCAACTTTCGCCGCGTTTCATGGTCGTTCGAACATTCTGCGAAACTGCTCCCTCCCGCGAGTTTTATCGCTTCGTTCAGGATTGAAACGGAGTTTACGATCGTGCAATGACAATCAGCTTTCGCCCCCGCCCTCACTTTCGCTCGCGGCCCTCAGGTTTTTCGGTGCCGAGGAGTTAAAAGCTGCCTCAAGTACGCGAGCACGAATGAATATCTGCCGTACTTATCGGGAACGAGCAGCGAGCGAGTCCGATGACGTCGTTATGTTTGCGTAACTGCGGCTACCGCACATATGTGTGCGTGTGCGTGCGTGCGTGCGTGTGTGTGTGCGCGCGAGCGCGTGCGCGTGCGCTGACATGAAAAATTCACGCACAATTATCGTGAGTATGCTTTTATATATGCGTATATGTATAAAAAAAATATGCGTATATATATAAAAAAGAAATACATACATAAACACATACACGCGTCTGCGTGTGCACGCGCGTACATAAATGTATATAACAGCGCGCTTTGAAACATCTGCGTGTGGAGTTGTACATGGCTACATTACATTTCCAGCTAATGGAAGTGGTAGATTGGAATGAGATAGAAACGCGGGCGGGAGGCTAAAGCATTCCTGATATTTCTGGAGCTCGAAACGCGATGGTTCGGCCGGTTATTCCTGATAATCGACCGAATTTCAGCCGCCGCAGCAAATGTATTAATCTGCGATCGCCGCGCGCGCGCGGGCCTTTTACGCAACGCAACGGGAATTTGGCGAATGTTGTGCATAACTTTCAGAATCTCCACCAATTTCGATAATGATGTTTGGTATTCGCCGCTCGCGGAATCATTAAGGCCCTCCTTTCACCGGACGGATAATGCTCAATCAATGGCCGTCGTTAGAATGTCACGTATTGTTCGTCGCGCGCGCGAAATGACGTCGTGCCTCGTGCCTTTAACGAATTCCAGCGTTATCGTAGCGGCTTCATCCAAAGATGAAGCTATAATAAAAAAAAAAAAAAAAATGCTGTACAACAAACGATGCGTGTAATTTCTTTCGTGAGGGGATATCTCGGGGATATCCTGCCGTGTGCTAGATCTTAACAGCTCTCAAGTGTTCACACTTTCAGTGTGATCAACACCTTTATAATTTCATAATTCATTTATCAGAAACCGATGTAGACACACGTATGCAGCGATTCGTATTATCAGTTGCGAATCATATCAGAGGTAGAAAACTTAATTTCTAGCAAATATCCGAGTCCTTGAAGTCCCCGGCATAATCGAAAGAAAGATCGGCGCACTTTAACGAGTGAGATTAAAACGCTAAGCAAATTAAAACGGAATTATTGTTAACACGCCACGATACTCCATATCCATCAATTACCTCACGCAATGAATTTTTCTCTGGAGATGCAGCGAAAACGATTGCGAGTCGCGCGCAAGAGAAAGAGAAGAGGAAAAAATGAGAGAGAGAGAGAGAGAGAGAGGAAACAATGAAAATGCGGCGCAATTGGTAACGGGTAACGGTCGCAGCTCGAACGGAAAGCAAGCGATGACGTATCGAGGCGAAATCAAATCGCGATAGTCGGCCCACCGCGCCGTTCCCAAGATGGCAGATACTAAAGCTTCCAGAGCGACGGAGGCTGTTTCAAAGGACGTCGCGCGATAGCGGTTTACAATTTCGCCCGTCTATATAATTATCGGCCAAGACGATCTTTATGGCCGGATCGTAAAGCTTAAAACGACTCGAAAGCTCGGCTCGAATTAATACGGGATATCTGCCGCGCGCCGCGACTGCCGGCCGTAGGAAGTCTCGGAATTATGACGGAAAGAGAGAGAGAGAGAGAGAGAGAGGCAGGGGAGCGCCATCGGGGCAGGTCGGAGGGTGAGAGAGAGAGAGAGAGGAAGGGCGGAGGATCTTTTACAGCGCATACGTAGAGCGCAAACCACCGGCCAGGCCCTGGTCACACTAAACCTCCCCGCGTGCGCTTTTGTTCGCCGACGTATGATAATTATCGTCGCGACCATAACGACGCGCTTAACGACATTTAACAACTAACCCGTTGTAACTACATCGTTGGCGTGTATAATGAAACACCGTTTTCTGCCGTGCCTTGTGACTCACGCCACCAGCGCCGGCGGCGGGGCGGGGGCGAGGGCGGGAGACGCGGAGGAGAAGTTGAGAGCCGGCAGAGCGTTTCCTGACCAGGGAACGAGAAAGAGAGAGAGAGAGAGAGAGAGAGAGAGAGAGAGAGATACTCGAGTCGCTCCTCAAGATCGGAGACCGAAATTCTTCGCGCGAGCCGCGTCGTCAAAGTTGAAGACGGCGGAAAAACTCGCCTTAACCCCGATACGCAAGGACGTCATCGTCCGCCTCTGGGATATCCGAGACCCCCGAAACGACTCGCCAGCCCGTGTCTTGGAGAGTACGAAAAGATAGCACGCGCGCGCGAAAGCCGGCCTCATATCGCGGCGTTATATCCGCTCTGCAAACCAGAAAGCCACATGGCGCCGCCGACGCGCGCGCGCGCGCGCGCGCGTCTCACCGCAGCTTCGAGTTATCCGCAGCCGAAGATATTTTCGGCCCTCTTGAGCGTCGTAAACTTCGCCGGCTCACCTCCCCCCCTGCCATCCTCCGCGCCGGCCGCGAGTCGAAAGTCAAACGTATCGTAACGACCGCGGAACAACGGCGCGCGGCCGCAGGGAGGCCTCGTTTCGCCGCGTGGAGCCGCCGCTCGCGGAGGAACGCGGAGAACGGCAATTTAATCTTCGCGCGGATACGCGCGCGGCGGTCGGGGACGGCCGCGCGCGATAAATTCGCGCTCGCGTTACTGGCTCATTCGAAAGAAACGCGGGGCGCAGCTGAGCGGGAACGCGCGCGGCATTAGCTGAAATTACTATTCGGCAAGTGCGAAACTGCCGGGACAGAGGCTGCGCCGGACTCGGTTGCTGAGCGCGGAGAGCGAGTCTTGCCGCCGGGGGTTTCCTTATTAGGTTACAGTTACGGAGCGAGGAGAGCTCGGATGCGTAAGAGAGAGAGAAAGAGAGAGAGAGAGAGAGAGAGAGAGAGAGAGAGAGAGAGAGAGACAGAGTGAGAGAGGGCGTGGGTGGAGAAGGAGAGCAGCCACCGGCGGGGATGCGCGCAAAATAGTCCTCGAGATTAACGCCCCTCCCGGATGCCGCTGTAATCCGGTATACGCCAGGCGAGCGAGTCGCGAAGCACCGGCAAAAATGAAGAAGAAGCGCGCTTGCGTTGATGCCAAAACTTGCATTAGCACGCTATCCGTGGATTATCTGGCTTCGCGCAACGCCGCCGAGGCAAATAGTGTGTACAACGGCTAAATCTCGGGGAAGGATGCGCGACTTCATCCAACGGGGTGTCCCCTCGAGCCCTCGCGTCTCTCTCTCTCTCTCTCTCTCTCTCTCTCTCTCTCTCTCTCGCCGGGATCTCGAACGTCCAATAAACAATATCCCACGCGTCCGAGGAGCAGCAGGCTCCCTCGCGAGAAGACTCGCGATTCTCCACATGCGCGCGCGTGGATAAACCGCGGATGCCGCGGTGGAATTTCGGGATCCAGCGAGCCGAGCCTTGCGAGCGGCAAGCGCGAGGAGAGTGCGACGAGGAAGGCCGGGAAGAATAATTCACGTTGCAGGAAAAATATATAATTCAGCCGGCACAATGCCGAAACGTGGCGCATAATGGTCGATCAGGCATGAATTGCATAGTGTTTTATGCATTATGTGGACACTCTACCGTGCATAATGGCGGCAATGTATTAATTCGTCGGATTACACGTGTTGTGGTGAGAGGCTGAAACGTACGTACGTACATATGTGTGTGCGTGTGTGCGTGTGTATACACGCGCGCGCGCGCGCGCTTGTATAATTAATGCATCATTTGATTTTACAACGCGCTCACGGCCATCATTGGCCTAGCGGTTACTAGACTGCGCGACGATAATAAAAGTCTACGGCGATTGTTTGCTCGGCGCTCGGGGCGCGCGCCATCCCGTCGCGATATCCCGTCGTAAGGACAAACACACGACGCGGACCACGAAAGAGCTTCGACCCCGTGAGAGGCGACGGGATGAAAAAAAAAAACCGAGCGGCGGGCGAGTGGAGGGGAGGGGGAGGGGGGCAGGTGGAAGGAAGAAAGGGAGAGACGAGAGACAGAAAGGGTCACACCGGGAACACACCGATGGAGTACGGATGGTCGGAGGTTTCGGCTTTGACGTTGGGGGAGGCGTCGCGACGCTGTTTGCGCAGCACTTTCATTAGCCTGCCTCAAATTACTATAGTTCAAACACAGCGCGAGCGTCGCCGCCACTCGCCGGCATGCAGAGGCGATTCCGTTTTGTCAAGGCAAATATCGATGCTAAACACAGCGCGAAGGGGGGGTCGCGCTGCAGGGGGTGGGGGATGGAGGACGAAAGAAGGAGACGAGAGTGAGCAGAGGGTGAGAGGGTGAGAGAGAGAGAGAGGGGGGGGGCGGGGAGGGAGGGAGGAAAGAGAAACACGGAGGCTTCCAACCGCGCCTCTTTTCACCCGCTGTTCTTTCTCCCGCTTCACCTCCTTCACCGTAGCGACCGACGACCGCAGCTCGGACTCGGGCAGATGGAGAGGGCGAGAGACCGCCGATGTATGGCGAGGAATAACGGAGCGAGGGGGACGACGGATAGAGGATGGTCCGAATGGACAGTCGGACGAACGGTACGCTATTATTGCTTCTGCGAAGATTGGTAGCCGGCAGGACGCGGCCGGTGGAAATATTACGTTTCGTGGTGGCGCGCAAAAACCCTGAGGACTGGCTGAAAGAAGAGGGACGGAGGACGCGCGGGAGGGTCGGCGCGCGGGATGAGAGCGATGGTGACGTCTGGATTCGCGATGCGACGGCGTACGTGTAGGCCCGCAGCTCCAACACACAGCCGCGCCAGAGAGAGACGAGATCGATATTTCCGATATAACGGTGAGTTTAGTAAAAAAAGAAGGGAAAAAGAGAGATGGGGAGGGAGGGAGGCGAGAGAGAGAGAGAGAGAGAGCGAGAGAGAGGAAAGCTCGGTAGCCGAGTCGCGTAACGCGTAATCTGTCCACGGCTATCAGGCGAATATCGATCGTATATAAATGGCGAAATTTTGTATCAGGTGCGGGCGTGTATGCATCACGCGGTACACAGCCGTGACAAGCGCGAACTTCACGGACGGCCTCAGGTGCAACCAGAAATCATCCGACATTCGTAACCAAACGCGCGACATTGATCTTCCCGCCACCATGGATACATAGGGGGATATCGAACATTTCGAGGACAGTTTGCGCGGACCGAACATGTGTACGACAAATCCTTCGGGATTATAGGCCGCACGGTTGAGGACCGATGCTGAAATATGTCCGCGCGCGAGAGATATGGCGGGCCTTTGAATTACGTAGGAGCGTCTGAATATAATGATCAGCGAGGGTATCGATCGGCAAGGGGGTGGGCGACGAGGGGGAGGAGAAGAGGAGGAGGAGGAGGAGGAGGAGGAGGAGGAGCAGGAGAAAGAAGAGGAGAAGGGGAAGGAAGAGAGGTCGGTTGCCGGAGGTTATTTACCGCGAAAAACATCACAGAATTCGCGCTAATGAGCTGCTACTTAATTAACTTTTCGACGAGTAAATTACGTATCGCAAAAAATTACCATAATTTTAGAAATGCGCCCGCCCGCGCTTTGTTCCAAGCGCCGTCGCGCGTTATTTATCGCGGAAGTAACGGATAAAGAGAGTCATTAATTCTGTTCTGAAAATTGAGGTTGGCTGAATAAGCTGAAGTGCGATAAAGCTGCCCCCCCCTCTCTCTCTCTCTCTCTCCTCCGCCCCTCCCTCCCTCCCTCGCCCCGTTCGACCAACCCAAAAAAAGTACGGCTGGCAGTGATCCAGACGTGTTTACTGCTGAAATTTGTCTTCGTGAACTAGCTGGAAGCGCGTACACGTGGTAGACGCGTTGTAATACGCACAATATATCGAGCGTTTGCCAGCTGCGTCATTCGCGTTACTGCGATTTTTTCCTGCGACGCAGCGATCTGCGAAGGCAGAGGGGCGGGGGAGGGGAGCCAGGGAGAGGGAGGATCGCGTTAAACGCCAGGGACTCGCGTAAATGTAATGAAAACTCGCGGAGCGAGTGACGAGCGCCTTCTTATTCTCTCACTCTCCGAGCTCCCTCTGCCCCGCCGCCGACTTTCGAAGCTCGCACTCCGCCAATTCGTGCAACGGCGGATGATAAATCGAGTCACGATTCACCGCACGCAACGCAAACGGTCTTTATCGCGATCAAGAGGAGACCGATTGCGGAGAGGCCGCCGCCGCCGCCGCCGCCTCCAGCATAGAGCGCAGTCTGGCGCGCACGTGCGAGAGAGAGAGAGAGAGAGAGAGAGGGAGAGAGAGAGAGAGAGAGAGAGAAGTACACGGTCTATGTATGCTAAATAATGTGTCGACGAGTCCGACGACGGACGATGAGAGGTGCGAGGTCCTGCAATATTCACATGACCCCTTGCCTCTCGTCGACCCCTCCGCTCGCCACTGCCTCAACTCTGACGAAGAGGAGATCTAGCCTATCCTGGCGAAACACTTCATTTATCAAGCTCCGACATCTCGTCGGGTTGCCTGGATTTAATTACGCGAAACAAGTCGCCGAAGGGGATGCCCTTTGGCTCGTCTGGCATTCCGGGCTCGCGGAGAACGGCGCGATAAAATGTGAAGCGAAGGAAGAACATCGTTGCCGCGCAACGCGCTTTATAATTAAACGTTGCCAGTCGAATTCCGATGGCGGATTTCGGCCGGCACTTTCGGTCTCCTGCCACTTTCAGCGCACGTCACACGTATCGCGCGATATTGCGCACCGACCGGAAAAAGGAGAAAGAAATGACGGGGCGCTTGAGAGAAAAGAACAATATCCCGCTTCTTACATTCGATAATTCTTTCTCATACAGTTTTTTCTCAACCGAGATGCCTCCGCGCTTCGTTCGTCGTCGCGATCCTCTGTCTTTCCCCGCGCGTCATCGATACCGGAGCAGTGATGCAAATTTCTCACGTAGACGATAATAATCGCGACCGCAGAGAGAGAGAGAGAGAGAGAGAGAGAGAGGGAGAGAGAGAGAGAGAGCTTCCGGGTCTCGCTCGAGGGACCGAGGTGCGCGGGGAGAATTGCGTCTCTCCTCGAATCTATCACTCACGTGGTCACGACTATGCGACCACGATTAAACCGATTGAACAATCATCGCAGCGCGGCGCTTGTACATCTGACAGCCGGTGTGTAACTCCTCCGCAAGGACAAGCAATTACCCAAGAGCGAGAACTTCGCGAGGAGTTGAAGCGGAATATGCTGAGGCCGCGCGCGCGCGCGAGAGAGAGAGAGAGAGAGAACTACTCCGCATTGTGTGCCGCGTTGTGATTCGACGCCGCTGCAACGGCAAAACCGGCCGCGATTTGTCACATTGTGTCGCGCGAGATAACGCTTATTTACGATATTAACGACCCGCCCGTGTTGCCGCGTTAAGCGTCCGCCTTGGCTCGCGCCTTGCCGCCGCTCGCGAGCGAGCGAAAAAAGATGGTAAACGAACTCGCGTGAGACGCCGATCCACCGATCATATCAGTCACGTGTGCAGCCGAACGGAGATCGCGAACTCGCGAGCTGTCGTGGAGATGAGACAAGACCGACACAGACATTGCGCAATATTGTGACGAGTCGTTCCGCTTCATCTTTCGGCGCCGCGCTCGACGTCGCACGCGGGAAATGAGAGATCGGAGATGCGAGAGACACGGCGGAATCGATCTGCGACACTAAAAATCGCGAATTCCGCGAGGAGGCCAACGCGGGTGCGACTCGTCGGCCGATCGTTGCCACTGCGACTGTATGGACTAGGAAAAAGAATTTAGTATCCCTAACAAAACTGTTCGGTTGAGGCATTTTTTAATAGCAACCAAATGCCTTGCTTTATATAATAAAATACTTGGTTGTCTCAACTAAATGTATTTTTCTGCTTTGTTCTCTGGACCAAATGATTTTGTTCTTGGACTTTGTATATAAAAATTAAGCACTTTAGTTATTTTATTCATAAAAATTACACAACAACGAAATATTATTTTACACAAGCTAAAATAATGCCCAGTGGATATTATTTCGTCTTTCTGTGCACTAAAATTTAGATTTTATATATTGAGAAAAAATTGTAGTATTTTTAACAAAATTCATGTAGTTAAAGCTTTTTGGTTGCTATAGCAAAGGTATTACGTTATACGAACAAACCGTAGTCAAACAAGATATTTGTTTACAGGAACCAAACAGTTTTGTTGGGCATATTTTTTAACCAAATTATTTTCTCGTTGTTGCAACAAAATTTTGCTTCACGCAACGATACATTTTTCCTGGTGTGGTCGCACAAGTAGGCGGTAGAAAACGGCAGTGGCGTAGAACTATCGGTACTAAGCCCCGGTGGCATGAACAGTTTAGATTAAGCACACACACACACACACACACACAAGTCCGGCTTAGGGATTTGCTCCCTTCTCAATGATAGTTCTACCTGTGATACAATGTCTCTCCCTCCGCCCCGAGGAAAGGAAATTTACTTAGGCAGAGTTAGAGAGCGCCGGGGACGACGTTGCTAACGTCCGTTGTAGCCGCGATCGCTTCCACAGCTCTCGCGTCTGCGCCCCCTTTCTGTTCATGAATAAGACTCACGCATACACGCGCATTTTTCCCGACGCACTCGCGCGCACTTTAATCGACAATCGGTCGTAATGAAATCTCGCCGGCGACGCTTCCGGAACTCGATCGTCCGAGAGAGCGTCTTTGATTTCCGGCGCAGCCGACGCGGATTGCCCGCGCACAACGACGTTTCATTGTCGCCCGCGCAAGTACGCAATTAATTTCTGTCCGTGCTCGCCGCGGGGGAATGCAAATACGCGGGGAGATTTTGCAGGAGTAATTCGGAAGTGCCGCGGTATACCGCGCGCATTATGTTGCCTCTCTCTCCCCGTGTGTCTCGTCCTCCCGCGCTGCTCGCCTGAGCCTTCCCCCCCCTTCCCTGCGTCCCGCCATTCTCAATCTCGCTCGCTCTCTTTCTCTCTTCCTCCCGCCCTTCGTCTTTCTCTCCCCCTTCGTCCCGCTATTCGCCTCGTTATAAATGCCTCGCTCTCTCACACTCTCTCCGTCTCTCTCTCTTTCTCTCTCTCTCTCTCTCTCTCTCTCTCTCTCTCTCTCTCTCTCTCTCTCTCCTCCACCCACTCGCGCGCACTCGACTCGTTGGCTTTTCGCGGGGCTGTTTACGCGCACGTTCACACGCGACGTGCGCGATGCACGCGTTTAGCACGCGTGAGCGGCCGTATCTCGCGCGCACGGCCGCACGTAGGTGAGAGAGACGCGAACGAGAGAGAGAGAGAGAGAGAGAGAGAGAGAGAGAGAGAGAGAGAGAGCCCGCGAATGGTCGGGCCAACGGATACAAAGTTGCCATCGATTCGCGCTGCGCATCCGGATGAACCCGCTCGGCCCTCTGCATCGCTTTTTTGCATCTTGACAGTCGTTCCGCCGCGTGCGCGTCGGTGTTTTGATTTTTTAAAACGCCGCTTTATCGTAACGCGCGCGTGGCCCGATCCGATAAAAAGTCTCGCGCTCTCGTCGAAATCGCTTCAAGAGTCGCACGATTCGCGCGATTGCGTACGCGCGATTCCGACGAATCAACAGGGTCGAACTCCTCTCGCACGGGGTATTCATCATACGCGCGCGCGCGCGCTTCCTCGTCGCGACGTAAAACGCGTCCCAAACGTTTCGTGATACTCGTGACGGGAGGGGGGGCGGGCGGGGAGGGGGGGAGGAGAACAAAGGCCACGGACAGAGGTCGTACTTTTTCTTTCCGCGCGTAAAAGGCGGACGACGGACAAAACGGCGCGAATCCGTCGCTTTCTGTCTGGACGAGCGGGAATTTATGTAACGAGCGAGGAACTTCGGCGGAGAGGACAACGCGCGAGCGGAGCTACTTTATTTCGGTCGGAATCGAGCCCCGGCCGCGCCGCTCTCGCTTTGACCAAATCCTAGCGCGGAATACATAATGAAGCGAAGTGGACTCGCGCTCGCGCGCATTTAACGTGTGCAATATTGACTGCGGCATACATAAAGGAAAACCTTATATCGGGGGCTACAAAGCTCGCCTTTTAGCGCGGGGCCTTGTGCATCGCGCACGCGCGCGCGCGCGCGCGCGAGCGAGCGAGCGCGCGAGCGCAGAGGCAGCGTTTTGAGTTTCAATATTAATACCAGCACTTACTTGCTCGTAAGCGTCGCATTACCGTGCGCGCTCTCCGTGTCGCTCTCCTTTAAAAAGCAATGGTTCTTGAAAAAACAATGCGGTCATTCTCTTTCTCCTCGACGTTTCTCATTTCCTCGCCGATCTGCGTCACAAAGGGGCCGCCGCGCCGCGCCGCGCCGTCACGCAGTCGATCGTCGCGTCGCGGGACGACGCGGGGGAGAGGGGGGATTTAAAGTCAACTGCGCGACGTACGTACGCGCACACGCACACATGTACACACACGTACGTACGTACGTACGTACGTAACAGCGCGGCGTGAATGGGCGTCGATGCGACGCGATTGACTCGATTGAAATTCACGAGGAAACGAATTCGTGCTTACGCGCCGTGTGAGAGATAAGGGACAATTCTCGAAATATGCGCGACCCACTTTCCAGAGGCGCGACAGTCTGTCGGAGACGACAGCCGCTCCGCGCTGTGCTCCGAAAGCCCTTTTACATTTCATGTACCGCTATTCTCAATACGCCATAATACCCGCGCGCGCTCGTCGTCATACACTCGAGCTGTCCGTGAATTGTGCCACGTGCCACGAGGTATCGCGGTATCTTCGCACGTCATTCTCGTCTTTCGAATGTGCCATCGACTTTATGCCATTTCGATCAAACTCGCGCGATCACGTCACCTTTCAACTTCGAAATGGAATTACTCGCGACACCTGATTCTCTGTTTCGCGGAACAAGGCGCGGAACCTCGCCCGGCGCGTTGTAACCATTTCGGCCGAGCTCTCGACGGCGGCAGATTGAGGGGTTCCGCCGATTTGCGATTTGCATTTCACCGCGGTCTAACGCGTCGGCGTTTCGTCGACTGACCCCAGCCGGATTGTATAATGAGTCTCTCTCTCTTTTTTTTGTTTTATTCATATATACAGGATGTCCAAAACCACCTGTCCATCCCTTTTAAAATGTAGAAAATTAATTTCTTTGGGATCTGAAAAATTTCTGTAGCTATGTCGGGTACGCTCCTTTGATCGGTGATATTATCAGTTGTCGAGAAAATAATGTCAACTTACGTATTTCTCGATTTTCTGTTAGATAGTTATTTTAGTACTGTTATTTTCACGACAATTCAGTCCCTGAAGTTTGAAAGGGGTTTCGTGCGGACCGGACCCAAGCTCAAATGTAAAGGTCATTTAGAGGTCAAAAATGAACGTTTTCGAGAAAAATCTTTCAAACCAAAATTACGCTTTTTTTTTATACGTACAATTGGAATCCGCGATAAAAATATGCATGTTCCATTTAAAAAAACGATCTTCCGATCTGGATAACTCACTTCCGGTCGGAGCCGGAAGTTGATAATATCACCAATCAAAAGAGCGTACCCGACATAGCTATACAAATTTTTCAAATCCCAAAGAAATTAATTTTCTACATTTTAAAAGGGATGGACAGGTGGTTTTGGACACCCTGTATATATACATACACACACACATATATATATACACATAGCGCTTAAGTGCATATACAACATGCACGTTTCATGCTCGTACATCGATTTTTCACCGAGACACGGACGTGAGAAAGTTTGCCGCTCAGCTAAGAGAAAACAGAGAGAGCGTCGGAAGTGTTTATCATATAAAGTGCAAAGTTTAGCGGCTTCTTCATTCAAACAATTTCGCGGAGGTTTCCGCGAGATCTATTTTTCGCTTTTTCCGAAACCGACGCGCACGCGTGATTTCGAGACGCGGATATGGATATCGAGTGTGACGACTCGACAGAAGACTCCCGCGATTGCAAAATTCTATTACTACGATCGCGGGTTACCGCGATCCTTCGCTTCCGAGGCCTTAATCCTCATGAGAAATGTTTACCGTTCTTTTCAGCCATTATATAGCGATTAGGGTTAATGCAGAGGAGTAAATGCCGCGCAACGGTGACGTTGCCACCACTCACTCGGTTGCAAAGAATACTTTCGTCGCGGCACAATTCACAGCAATATACATACATCATCGTTTCGGCCGTAATTACGTCATATCCTCGCTCGGTGTAAACAATTCATGTCGTTACAAATAACCCATGGCGCGGTAATAATTAAATGATTTGTTGGTTATCCGCGAGTACTATGCTATATATATATATATATATATATATATATATATATATAGCAGCCCTATTGTATTGAACATTGTTAATTAATATCAATCTCATTTCACCTCCAATTACGCTATCGATACATTTCCTATGATCGCGGACGTTTTTCTTCTACGCGCGCGCGTGTGCAAATCTGTTAGAAATTTATCAATTGTTTCTTTTTTATCTCTCTTTCTCACGAGATTTAGGATCTCTGCCGATCAGCGAGCAACAATTAAAAGGACGATTGGGGGCAAGATAATAACGCCGTCGACGAGCACAGAACGACTACTAACCGGAGCCTAATATCGATGAGAAAGCTCGCCGATTAAAAGTGCTTGGAGCCTGAAGAGCATTAATCGTACACGAAACGGAGAAAATAATTTAATTTGAAAGTAAAAATGCGATCCGTTTTGCAAGTCTGATGGTGGGCCATTGTTTCCGCGCGCGCGCGCGCGCGCCCCTAAGGCTCCCCGTCTCACTCCGCCATCGTGGAATGTGTCCGCGTCCTCTTTCGTCGACCCCCCCCTCTCTCTCTCTCTCTCTCTCTCTCCCTCTCTCTCTCCCCCCCGCCCTTTGTCGCCCTCTTCGCCGCGTCTAGCGTAGAGCCTCCTTTGTATAATCAAAACTCTCGAACAAATTTTCATATTGTTTGCGATTCAATTGGACAGGCAATTTCCGGGCCGTCTCCGAAAATATCTCTTCTTCTTCGGCACCGGTCTCGGCTTAAACTTTACCACCCTTGGCCACTTTCCTCATTATCGCCTAAGCACCTCGCGGGAGAATACATATCTTGCGGAAATTGCGCCCCGGGCGTGTCTCCGCCATTATTTATCTTACCCATCGATGCTGCTTCATTATCCTCAATTCCAATTTCTACTTTGTGGCTCATCCGCGAGTACCGCCTAAGTTCGTGTAAAGCAAACTCGAGATTACACGATGCCGAGAAATCGCGGAGAACACACACACTAACGGGGGGAACGTTCGTTGATCTTGAGCAGAAATCGAAAATGGACCTCGTAGCGCAGAACGGTGGACTTTCGTCGAGCGCACGAGTGACGAAGTTAGAAGATACTAACGCGAAAGTGGATCGTTCGTCGGCCAAACAATAATGGAGATTAGTGCGACGCGTCGATATAACTGTCTCTATTTAACGAAACCCATTGACGAATTCGGCCTAGTCCCGAATAAAAGAAATAATGTTTCCCCAAATACAAGTCACATCCCATTCAAGAAGAATGTATAAATTTTACGCCGACATGTGAGAGAATGTACATATTACACAAGCAAATTGTAAATTTGAACGAAATACACACACACACACACACGGCTACCGCTGTAGAATATAACCATCGACTTGATTAACGAAAATTCGGATATGAAAAAAGGGATTATTTAGTCAACCGCGTCGTTGCGAAAGTGAAGTTTGCTGGAAGGAAAATGCGGCTTCTTGTCGAAAAAGCAGCGGATTCAATGAAGCGCTAGACAGCTAGAGACAGCGTGTGTCCCTCACCCTTTAATTCGGCGGGAGGTAATGCACACGACGAATACTCTTTTTCGTTTCGCGTTATAAAAAAGGCGCGGATGCGCGTTGGTATTTGCTGTCGCGTAAAGTCCAACTGGAAATCCATCGCGGTCGCGACTCGCGAGTGTGTTTTTGCGCGCGGCGCGCAAAAATATGGCCGTTATTTCTCACGGGGGCGTGATGCATGTTTCGATTTTTTCAATCAGCATTCGTTGCTCCTAACGCACGTACAATGTGGTCGTAAAGGTTCATGGCGATGGTAATCGCGAGAATTATAAAAGCGCGCGTATAGAATGATCGTCGCGCTGCTTTCAGCGTCGTGGAAAATTACGAAGCTTGTTTATGGTTCGTCGCCTAATTACGAACGATGCCGTAACTCAGTTTTACGACTTGTCACGATTCATTACCGCGATAACGCTCGCCGGCGCGGCCGCGGTCTTTCAGGACTTTCAGCGAGTCTCCTAATTTTTTTTACGTATAATGACGCACCGAGCGAGTTTTCTTTGTGTGTACGCGCGCGGGCGCGACCCTGTTTCTCCAGGAGACTCCCCCTTCTCTCTCTCTCTCTCTCTCTCTCTCTCTCTCTCTCTCTCTCTCTCTCTCTCTCTCTCTCTCTCTCTCTCTCGCTCTCCTTGATCCATTAGCCGAATGGACAGTGTAGCAGCGCAGCCTGTTTTAGATTAACCCGGTGTTAACCCGAAGGAGAACGTATTACAAATAAGGAAACGGACCAGAAAAGCGAGCCACATTGCTCGTATTTCCCAGACCCTTCTGCCACTCCAGCAGCAGGCTGGACACGTTCCTCCCCGACAGAGGGCAGGAGCAGAACCAGATTAGAACCCGACAATCAAGCCAATTATACACTCCGGTGACGCTGACCCAGCTTCTCTTCCAGTCCCCTGTGCCGCCTACTTCACCCTCGCGCACAGCCACTCCTCCCTTTCTTCCCCGGAATCTGGAAGGTTCCCGGCTCTTCTACGGCGAGCTGCGCCGAAACCCAAGCCGAGGAACTCATCAGATCTACCGTAATCCCCGTGGTACGAGACTCGAACGAATTGCCCGCGGAATTAAGCAGCTCGCGCGAGACATTCGATACCGTGTAAGACCGTACAAGCTGCGCGACGGGGGGGGCGGGGGGAATCCTCGCAAAGTACGGATAGAGAGAAGTGTCCCGCGCCCCGTCGCAATCGTCGGCTGCAGAGTCGGCCGCGTGAGATGCGATCGCTTGCGAGCTCGTCAGCGAGCAGGAGAGGAGAATCATCGCGGCGACTCGCGCGTGACTTCGGACGAGAGAGTATAAACGGATCCGACGATCCGTCGAATCCGTCAACGACGCCGTGCCCGAGAAACAATCCCGCGTCCCAGAGTCCAGGGGATTATTCCGGATAATTGCAGCCAGCTCGCCATCTTCCGGCAGCGACTTCTCACGGAAATCGATTCGATGTGACCCGAGCGGCGCTTTGACATTTTCAGAAACGACCAGCATCCAACACGAGTCCAGCGGAGTCCGCCAAGCTGCTCTCTCACGAGTCTCCACCGCTCGTCATTCCGCGCGACGAGAGGGACAACGTTAGCTCATACTGAACTTTTCATAATACTCCGCGCGCACATATACAACGGCCGGGCACAACGCGTGCTGCCCTTTTAACTGCGAACAAGAGCACGAGAGAGGGCGGGAGAGGGCTGGCGAGGGGCGAAGGTGAGAAAGGTGAAGAGGCTCGACGCTTAGCTCCTCCGTGACGGTTCCCTCCGGGCCAGAGCCCGACGTAGCGAGATCGCGGCCGAGGTCCATGTCTGGAGGAGCACGCCGAGCGGCAGATTGCAGCCCAGGCCTTTGGAGGATCATCAAATTAGCGGAAGAGTCTTTGAGGGCGTCTCCTGGAGGTGGCCAACTTGGCTGGCTCGTCATAGCCTCTCTAGCGGAATTATGCCCCCCGCGACCCTTTCACCCCGCGAATGGAGTTACAAACTTTAGCCTTCCTCCGCGAGAGATAGAAAGGGCTTCCTTCTTTCCCTTTCACCGGCTTGCTCTCTTTCTTCTTACGTTCGACTTCCGTCTCCTTTGCCGCTGAGCGTGACGCTAATGTCGGCTGAATGCGACCGAGGAGAACTCTCTCTCTCTCTCTCTCTCTCTCTCTCTCTCTCTCTCTCTCTCTCTCTCTCTCTCTCTCTCTCTCTCTCTCTGGGGTTTCAGCGCCCAAAACGACCGGACCGACAGCGCTCTTTTTCTGCACCGGCTAGATATAAATGAACGAAGTTGCAGAAGCTAGCGGGAAAAGACGCTAGAAGCGAACACAGTCTCGGCCGCGGGATTAGCTCTCACCCCCTCCCCCGGCCCTCGTGCTCGCTCCGATAACGCGCTGCCGCGCGCGCGCGCGCGCGCGACGACCAAGTTCACGTCACAGCGCACTGTGCTTCGATTTCTCTTCCTCTCACGGCCGATCCCCACGTTTGTTCCTTGCGATCAAATTCGAGCTGGGAAATTGCAATTCGAGAGCCGCACGTCCGCATCTCGATACTACTCGCCTCGTAGACGCTCTATAGCTCGCGGAGACACACAACTGACGACGCTCTCGGGTGGTTGACGAAGATGAATGTAAAAACGCGCGACTACACGTTGCAGAATTTAATCCCACAGCTCCGGCGAGGCGGGATCAGAAGGGGAACGAAAGGCAAGAAAGAAGGAACGCTCCTCGCTTTCCGCGGCCCGACAATAGTATTTAATGACTCCCTCTCGCCCGTCGCCGCATCGCGGCCGAGCGAGGCCGCGAGAAGAATGTTTCGTGGCGCGCTTAGCGTAGGCGCGGGACGATCGATCGAGAGCTACGCGGCGGAACGTGGCGAGCGGACGAGGGGGGGTGGGGGGGGGGGCGAGGGGCGGGCGAGCGGGCGGATGGGCGCGCGCGCGGAGGCGGAGGCGGACGCTGAAAATCTCGTAAAGCGCGAAACCTCCGCCGCCGCATTCGCTCGCTCGTGGTGGTTCGCGCCGACGGAAAATCAGTCGTATACAAGCGAGTTAAACCGGCGCGCGGCGATATGGAGGGGTATTTTTAACTCAAGGTGGGGACATGCTCTCACATGTGCCTAACACGATGCGCGCTCGCACGGCCACGGGCGCACACGGCGAGCGAGCGTGTGGATGTTTATCGTTGCCGATTCTCTCTCTCTCTCTCTCTCTCTCTCTCTCTCTCTCTCTCTCTCTCTCTCTCTCTCTCTCTCTCTCTCTCTCTCTCTCTCTCTCTCTCTCCCGCGTGTAATGTACTACCGAACCCATGTGTCTGGCTTGCACGAAAACTGGGGCAGAAACACAAAGCCTGGCCACTGCCTGGTCGAGATACTGCCGACAATACCTAAACGCACGGGGAAGGACACTCTATCCCGGCTCTCGCGAAAGCGCGGAGAAGCGGACCGACGTATCGTTGATAAAACTGAAAAAAGCCCCCGAAACATTTCCCCGGCACTTGCTCAAACTCCTCTCGCGCGCGCGCGCGCGCGCGCGCGCTCGCGCTCGCGGCCGCTCGACGGCGGCGGCGGGCTTTTTGTGTGGGCGCGAGCGCGAGCCTGTGTAAAATCCGATAAGCCCGCGTGTAAATTACGTAACGGAAAAAGTTTCCTCGATATCGACTCGCACACGTTACGATTACGAGAGAGCTGCATTGACCTCGTTCGAGCTGACAGTTGCGCTCGCTCGTTCGCTCACGATAAGCGAAGTCTATTAAACGGAGCCAAGAGCCTATATCAACGAAAACGCGCCGCTCTGTTGTTACCTTAGGACGCGAGACAGAGAGAGAGAGAGAGAGAGAGAGAGAGAGAGATTCCACCGGGGAATCTCCAGTGTGAAAATTTGAGAGACAATATAGCCGTGGCCCCCGGCCGCGCGCGCGCGATTGTACTTTCATCTGCACGATGACGTTTATCCACGCGGTAATTTTAGCCAAGTAAGCCGAGAGAAATTGAGAACGAGCGAGCCGATCTTTGTTGGAAAACCTAAAATGAACGTGATGTCAGCCCGGCTGGCTGGGCCGCGTAAATATTTATATTAGACACGTGCCGACGGAGCAATCGCGAAATGATTTAAGTAAATGGACGGCACGACGGTGGTGGAGATGGAGGCGGAGAAATCGCTCGGAAATATGGTAACGTTCGGTGAGCGAAGAAAGTTAGCCCGGCTGATAAATCCCGCCGATATTCCTGCCTCCAATACTTCTGCTGTTTAAAGAGCAGCTGTCTGGAAATAGTAACAGCTAATGGTGCCTCAAGTGTTTGCACGATCTTCGGCTATTTTTAGGTATTCCCAGCGCGAATTTCGCAGCGTGCGAGCTGCCTATACACATCCGTATCCTAATCCCGCAATGTGTACTATCATACACGCGTACAAACGCTGGAGCTATGAACGCCCCGGCGCTTTGCGCGCTATTCCGCGGAAACCGCGGCGTCGTAGCGTTTCGCGATCCTTTTATCGTTACGCACGCGCGTAACGATAATGACGCGTGATTAAAATCGCGCGAGAACATGCGCGCGCGCGCGTCCAATGTCTCGTCTCGTTTCTCCCTGTAACGATTTATGATGAGAGACTTGCGCGTTTCACTCTCTGTCCAACTCCGTTTAATCCTGACGAAGGCGATTTCGTTTCCCCCTTCTTTCTCTTTCGCTCGCTCGCTTTCTCTCTCTCTCTCTCTCTCTCTCTCTCTCTCTCTCTCTTCTTCGTTCCGGAGTTTTCCCTTACTTTTCCGCGGAACGGTTTACTACCCTACGGGCGGCACTCGGTATCGCGACGTGGAAATAAGTTCGGCACCGGGACTGGCCACGAGGGGCGCGTCCTTGTTTGCCTCGGCAAACGGTAAGGGGTTTGCTCGCGCAATTCCTATTTCCCGCGTTTCCCGATGTTTTCCACGATCGCGGCGGGGCAAATAAAGTTTTCTCAATTTCCACGCTGGGGCTCGGGCCACGAGAGCACGCGAGAGTACACGGCGCGCGTCTCCGGCGCTTGAGCGCTCGGCCTGCCGGGTCGATCCGCGGCGAACGAGCCGGGTTTACCGTCGTCGACGTGGTCGAGAGCGCCGTCGCGATCCCGCGACGAAACGAGCTCTCCAGCCGATCAAACTTCTAAAAGTGGGACATTATTTTTCCACCGGTGGGAAGCATTCAATTTCCGTTTCGCGCTAGTCGCTCGAAATGCCGTATCGCGGGGGGATGCCGTATCGCGACGAACGTCCCCCGGGGAAAGAGACTTTAAAGAGACCTTTAAAGAGACGTACAAGTGCCTGCGTGTAATTACACACTAGGACAACAAGTGCTTATTTCCGTGCGTAATTTCGCTCCTCTTGCCTTCTTCTCTCTGGAGAAACGAGCGACGAAAGAGGATCGAGAGAGAGAGAGAGAGAGAGAGAGAGACACAGCGCGGATCCAACAGGACGAACGCGAGAAACGTCTGCCTCGGTATCGTAGAACGGCAGTCGTTTTCTCGCACCTCGAATCGAGGCGTCATTTGTCGTGGCGCAAAGCAGAAGAAGAAGAAAAGGAAGAGGAAACCGCATTAGCATGGAGATATCGCGCTGTTTGGACAGCTTTGTTTCGCAAGGCGGAATTAAAAGGCATCGCGCGGTCCGTCGCACGGAACCGTCGACGAAACCGATTGCCTGAGAACTATCCTACTTGGAAGAACAGAAAGGGGGGAGGATCAAAGCCGCGTAAAATCGCGCGGACGATTCTCGAGAGCCAGGCCCCCCACTCACTCTCTCCGCTATTCTCCGCCGACACGTCCGATTGTTTCAATTTTCCTATCCGGTTCCAGGCAGTCATTCCCTCCTCCTAATTACTAGCCGACGCCGAACCCGCGATGTAATTACCCGCTGGGCTCGCAGCGGCGCGCGTCGGCTTGACGGCGGCTCGGTTCTCCCCACCGTTGCCCCTCCCCCCCCCGGCCCCGGATGCGAGCGCGAATCGCGAGCGACGAGACCGGCCGCGAGTCAATAACAGCCGCTCCGTTCCGTGATTTGCATGACAATCGGTTCGACTCGAATCGTCGACGTCGTCATCAGCGTGACGGATCTGCTCCGTCGTTCTCAAAGCAAAAAGCCTTCCCTTCCCGAGAGCACCGCGTACGCATCGCTCCGTTCCATCCGAGCTTTTACCCCCCCCCCTCCCCGCCCCCTGCCCTCGCCGAGCCTGCCGACCCTCCGTCCCTACCGCCCGCCCTCCATCCAGCACTGACTGCGTCGCCGTCGCTGCCGCCGCCGTTACCGCGACAGTAAGCCGTCTCTGTCGCACGCACCACCTGCACGGGATTCCGTCATGCTCTCGACCCGGCAAGTTAAGAGCCCTAATTAAATTCAGTCTGGGTACTCTTACCGAGCTCGGTCCATCGTTCATTAAGCGTCGGATCAAAGTGATATTCCCGTAAAGTAGTTCCACTTGGTGGTGAGGGTTCACCCTTTCTACCACCCTCCTCACCCCCCTCGACACGTTCCACGCTCGCTCCGCCGCCGGAGGGTAGGAGAGACGTCGTGACTTTCCCCCGGAGACGCGGGTGAATCTTTTATGCCGCCGTCGTACGAGCGATTAATTACCCGACAAAGTCACCCCGCGAGGTGTTGTCTCACGACTGGGAATAAAGAACAGCGACGGAGCGCGCCCTCTCGCGCGCGAGTTTCCTCCTCCTCCGCCAATCGGCGGGAGGACCGCCAATTTCGAGAACGCGAACGTCACGGACGAATTACCGCCGCGCGCCGGTATTTCTATCGCGTAATCGGCGCGTTGCTAATCGTTCGTTTATCGTTCGTCGCGGCGGCTCTCTCTCTCTCTCTCTCTCTCTCTCTCTCTCTCTCTCTCTCTCTCTCTCGGGCCGCGCGTTGGAAATTGAGTAAATCCGACGTCGTCGGAGGATGGGGGGGGGGGGGATCTTTGGAAAGTCGAGCGCGACTCGACCAGACGCGATGGAGAATGATGTGTGACATCTGACAGACATCTCGCGTCTATCTCGACCTCGCGGAGCCGCACGTTTGCGCTTCCGTATTTTTGGACGCGTCACGCGTCCCAGCGAGAGCGCAGTTAGCAGCAACATATCAGGTCTGCAGTTTCATACATTAGAGCTACAATAGCCCGGCACTCTTGTACGATTAATAGCCTCCGAATGAGCCATGGAAGGCAACGACTTGCAGCTGTTACACCCCGTCCGTCGGCCTCGGCGAGAGGGGCTGAGGGGAGGAGAGGGGAATGTGAATAATTAGCGGCCGATGTAATTCCCGGATCATTAATAATAATAACCTTTTGGATATATAATCAAACACGGGCCACACGTGATATTTTACGACGCAATTATATCGCCACCGCTCTAACCCCGCTCCCCGCCCCTCGTCCGCGGCCGCCCCTCCCCCCGCTCGTTGGCCGCGAGATGAAAGAAGAAGGAAGTTTCGTACCATCATCAATTCATCGTACAGGTAGGAGACCTCCGGATAGCCGATGAAGTCGACCATGTTGCTGTGCGACGTCGACGTCGAGAGAAGGCAGCTACGTGGCGGCGCGGCGGCGCTAATCCCACGTTACACGTACCGGTGGCGGCGGCGGCGGCGGCGGCGGGAGAAAGAAGAGCACGGGCGCACACTACACCTCAGTATACATGACTCTCATCAATCGATTTCCTCATCCGACACGATCACACAGCCTCGAACTGTCATCGCTGCACAAAATCACTGCACCACCTCTCGCTGGAGCGTAGCCTCCGGCGATTGCTCGGCTTACCCATCGACCGTACAAACCAGGTGTAAAGAAAACTACACGCTATCGAACCGGTACTTATCTAATCACGAGGTCCGCGTCGGACGCGCACGCGCGATCCCTCGAGTTTCTTCCCGCGGAATAGTTACGGCCACAACGGGGCGATTGCCGCGGAGAGAGTTCCCCGACACGCCGGATAGGGCAGAGGAGAAGAAATAACGTGGAACGACAGACAGAGAGAGAGAGAGAGAGAGAGAGAGAGAGAGAGAGAGAGAGAGAGGGGGGGGGGTGGGCGGAAGAAAGACAGAGAGAAGAGAGCGAGAGAACGGCACCGAAGGGCGCGTGTTACTGCTCCCAGGGTTGTATCGCGGAAGTCGAAAGGGAAGGTCCACGAGGCGACCACGAGGGTGGAAGACGGACGGCTCTGTGCGCGCGGCACGCAGCAGGAACGACGGGAGGGGGAGGAGGGTGAGGGCGAAACGCGCGCATACGCGCACATGTGCGTCCGTGTGCGTGACGCGGTGTATGGCGGAAACGAGGATCCGGCAGGCCGCGCTTGCGAACGAAAGCACAAGGGAGAGTAAGCTCGGTCACTGAGGCGTCGCCACTCAGCTTGCTTCTCCTCGGGAGTGACTCGCCTCCCCCTCCGCTTGAGTTCCGAGATCCCCTACCATTGCCATTCCATCCCTCCACGCGATCCTCCTCCGTTTTCTTCTTACACTTCCACCGCTCGTCTTGCCGCCTCTTCGTATCTTTTCCCCGCGGAAACGAGCCCGAGTCGTCACCGGTCGCGCAATTGTCCGACGGTCTCGAGACGACCGAGACCTAACCCGTTCCGTCGCGCCGCGACGCGGACGTCTCGCTGCGTAATCGCCGCGTGCGATATTTACGCAACGGCCTCGCGACACGGGAAGAGGGATGACGGCTGATCTCTCTCGTGAGCGCTTCCGAACACGCGAATAGCGGATATACACACATACACGCATACGCGCCTCTTCCGCTCGGATAAACTCGTCGCTACGTGGGTGAAGTCATCAGGCCGCTGCAGGTCGCGAAACGAGAGAAGAGACGCTCGAGAGCCGCGCGCGAGGGGAGGATATATATATATATATATATATATGCGCCACGCGTGTGTATTGGAAGCTTGACTCGACGTTAAAATCCCTTGGAACTCGCTGCGGAAAGCGAGAGCACTTCTTCGCCCAGACGTCGATTTTATCGTCACCGTACCGGCAGCGCGCGCGCGGTCAGTGAATTATGCACGCCTGGACACCTGGAGCGGACTGAAATCGTTGAAACGTCATTGAATTCAACGCGCGGCGCAGGTGCGACAGTTGCGAAAACTTCGTTAGGAGAGGGAACGCTAACAATGCTCGGCTTCGGACAGCTCCGTTCTTTTCTTTGGGCCTTCGCACGCTCTCGCAAGCGCCACCACCGACCGCCCGCGTTTTTTCCTCCCTTTTTCGGCGCCCACGTCGAGAGTTTTGCGCGCGCAAGTATCGCTCGCCTTATGCAAATTCGGACCAACTCTGCGCGCCCGACCCTTCTTCCGCCCTCGCGCTGCCGCTGCTGCGCGTTTCTTTCCTTCGGGCCTTTCCTGACGAGCCCCATGACGCGACACCGCCAATTACAGCGTCGTAAATCGGACCGCCAATTTGTCAGCCGCAATTCGTCCGTCTGAATTTCAGCGTCCCTTATCGCGCCACGTTCTCGCCTCGCTTAAGCTCCCTCGCGATTTCGACACACGGAACGCCGGAGCCGCTCTCTCTCTCTCTCCCCCCCCTCTCTCTCTCTATATATATATATATATATGCTATGTGTATCTATATATATATCTACATGCATCTATATCTATACATCCAAATATCTCTATTCTATATATCTATCATTATTACAGCCTTGGTGAGGTCGGACGCTCTTTGTGGCGGCTCTGCGTCACTTCACTCTATATTATGTTAATGCATTCTTTAATGTTCTGTATAATCACGGGTCTTGCATGGCCGTCGGCGTGTACCTGTCTTTCTGATGTAACCTAAGGGGTTGTTTCCCCAGAGTGTCAATAAAATATCTATCTATCTACCTAGCTATCTATCTATCTATCTATTTATCTCTCTCTCTCTCTCTCTCTCTCTCTCTCTCTCTCTCTCTCTCTCTCTCTCTCTCTCTCTCTCTCTCTCTCTCTCTTTCTCTCAGTCGCGCCGACGGCGAGCCCGACTGGCGTGAGCTTTAATGCATTTTTTCAATTCGTCGCGGGAACCGCTGCCAAGCGATTACGCGCGCGCGACGCGGGACGTTACTCACCGCGCGCGCGTGTGATGCCTCGAAATTACATTTTTATACGACAAATCTTATGATACCAATTTGCCACTTTGATCGATCTTTATGGGCCGCGTGGAGAGAAGGTGAAGCGAACATCGGGCAGAGATTAACGTCCGCGGACCGATCGAATCCCGGGGGGCTCGCGCGCCATTTTTTGTTTCTTGTCGCCTCGCGAAATACCGGCGAACATCTGGCGAACTGTTAATGTTGGAGCCTGCCTAGACCAACACGACGGCCAAGATTCAGCCGCGGCTCACGCGGCAAAGCAAATAAACAGGAATTAAATCTGGCGGGCTTTATCGCGGCAAGACGCCCGTGTACATCTCTATATGGATTCGGTAGCGAATGAAAAGCCGCCGAGAACGATTCAGCACACCGGCGATGCGATCAAAATAAAAAAGTTTTCGAAAAAGCCGAGAAGCTGCGTCACCGCGATACCGCCGGAGCCGCTCATGACGAAGCGCGTTTAATCAATCGTCAATCCGTCTCTCTCTCTCTCTCTCTCTCTCGCTCTCTCGCTCGCTCTCATCGCCAGAGACATACTTTTCGCTCGGCGGATTTTGCGCTTTACCGAATGACACAAGCCGATTCGCACGGCTCGTTTAACGGCGATCTCGATAATAAATACAGCGCGTGAGGTCCCCGGTGTGCCGCCTCCGCTGAAAGTCGAAGCCGGCATCTACGCGCCATTAAATATAGCGTTCAAGGAAGGAACCGGGCTCTGAATCATCGGACGTGTATGTATAGCAACAAGTTTGACACGCCACGTCAAGCCGCGCGAGAAGTATTACGGAAACGACCGGAAGCGAGATGCCGAATACTTTCGCCCGCTCGTTCGCTCGTTCGTTCGCTCGCTCGCTCGCTCGCTCGCTCGTTCTCTCGCGTGCGCGCGCGCGCGCGAACCGGCGCGTGCGCACGTGCAACGATCGCTTCCGCAGTAAGCACGAGCTAAGTATAGCCGTTTGGCCGGCGGCATTGTTATTGCTTGCACAGCGGGAGTGTTCGGCTTGGGATCCGTGTTTATGAAGGGTCCGCTGCTCGGCCGAGTTATGGCCTCAGGTGTATTCGGATATTACGACTCGAGGTAGGGCCGATCGGTAAACGAGCGGCCTCGTAAACGCGCAGGTACAGTCGGAGTCGGTTTAGCGAGCGTTTAGCCGCGTTTACAGGAAGCGTCCGAGAGCAGGAGTCATCCCAATGAATGAAATCAGCGTCTCGGAGGAAGTTCGCCAAGCGCGCGCGCTCAAAGTGTCGCTCGTAAAACTGCCTCAGTGAATACAAGCGTTAGATTAAGGATCTGCATAAACGTCGCACGTTGCCGATGCGATCGGGCGGGACGGCTAACGCGCTCGATGTGTGTGTGTGTGTGTGTGTGTGTTTGTGCAGACCGCCGTTACACGGCGCGAATTGAACGTCACGAATTGACGTTAAAATTTGCGGCGACTGCGCGTCACCGCGAGCTCGCGGTCAGTCGAAGGGGAGAGACCCCCGCGGGGATCCCCCAAAAGACCCGTGTTACTCCGACGAGGAAATGGTCGTCGATGAGCATCTGTCTAAATATCGTCTTAGCCGTTTTATCTTATCAGGATGCGATAAACACAGTACAAGGATAAGCAGATGTAGAGGGCTCCCGGGGCAATGCTCGAGCTTCACGGCTCGAAATATCGATACCGATTCACACGAGCGACTCCTGTTATTGAATCTTTATCATTTGCTCGCGAATCTGTCCCACTTTGCGAACGGTTCTTTGCGTTATAATCCTCCCGTCGAGGCGGGGGGAACCCTATCGGTCTAAATTTCCGCTCGGGATATCTCCTTGTTCACGGTGAGTCGGCGTTCAAACGTTCGTTAAATTCGAATCATAAATAATTGGGCGCATCTGCGTGATGTATCGCTGTCCACGCGCGGCCAATGTCCTGCTACGTTCTCCGACCTGACTTCCAGGATACCCTGCTGCTCCCGATACTCTCTCTCTACATACATCGCGGTATTGACACTCGCGTAGGTACAATTTGATCGGAGAAACGTGTGTTTAATTAACGCGACGTCGACGAGAGCTTGATTAAATATTTCAATAGCTGACGAAATATTTGAATCGCCCGGGACGGGAATTGCAAACAACGCACACTGCGTCGCGCGCCATGTACGTCACTCGAGAGACGTAATGACTTGGTCACGGACAAACACGCAACAAAGGAGGATTCCAAAACAATCGGTGTCTTCGAAAGTGACAAAGAGCCGCGGCGCTCCCCAGCGAGCGCGAATCGTCGTTCGCTCGTCGATGTGATCGTCGGTGCACTCGATGACTGAGAAATCACGAAAATTAACGTTCCGAAATATTCCGGACCTTTTACCCGGAGATAGTAAAATTATTTATTAATTGGCGGAACGAGAAGCCCCGCCAGAATTTTTAACATCGATACGAAACAAGCATAAAGGTGCTCAAGGACAAAAGAATAAAATTTGTCGTTTCAGCCGCTTATCGTATCCTTTTCCTGTTAATTTTCTCCGCATCGTTTAACACTCGTTCATCGCAATTCTCCATCAGTCGCAGTTGAGCGAGATACATATGATTAATGCATTTCACTTATCGAAACTAAAGATCGACAAAGAGTTAAAGCAGATAGACACGCACTCGGCGGCGGAATGTTCACACTTCGCACTATTAATCCGCTGCGCTATTAATCCGCGACATCGCGGCGATTAGCGAGATTAGAAATCCCCAAATTTCTCGGCTGAGGCAACTTTTCCGAATCAACGCGACGGGAACGATACATGAATCCCCCGTCGCCGGATTGGGCTAACCGCGCAATTTCGGATGGAGCGGTTTCGTCGCGACGCATATATCACGAGAATCGGACGTGCAGATTTTTTTCAGATATATCTCGTAGGTGGCCGACACGCGGAAACCGCGTGCGCCCGGACGAAAAAGAAAAAAGGAGAAAAAAAACAGAGGGAGATAGAAAGAGATAGATAGATAGATGGATAGATAGATAGATAGAGATAGATAGAGAGAGAGAGAGAGAGAGAGAGAGAAAAACGTCGACACGCTCGCGCTCGCGCGTATGTGCGTCTGCCTCTTCATAAAGTCATAACTCAACCTAACCCCCACGGCACATCCCTCGGCATAACATTTAAAACGATTTCCGCTGGCAGCGGTGCCAAGACCGTAGCAGCGTTGTTTCGGGGATAGATTAACGAAACATAACGCCAGTACTCGCTACGGACTTCCAAGGGGTAGCTCAGATAATGGGAAGGGGCGTGTTGGCACTGCTCTGGCAGTTAAGCAGCGTTCAGTGCCGGCTCGCGGCCGCTCGGCGGGGCTGCGCGATCGATGGTAAATTTCACGAGTTTCGAGTGCGCGGCTATCCGCCGTCGGCAGACGAAGCCAGTAGTACGAAGCACACAGCTCGCGCGCGCGCGCGACTTCCGCTCGAGTCTCGCTCGCGCGTCGCGCCGCGCCGGAGAGAAGCGGCGCGGCGCGGCCGGGCCTGCCTGCGAGAGGAGAGAGAGAGATGACCGCTTGATAAGCGAGTCGCGTGCCCGACTCCGAGGGATTAATCGCGGCTCATTGCCGTGATATAAATTCGTAGCGCTCGCGCTCGAGCAGAATACAAGGCCTTGATATATCGAGGGAACCGAGAGCGGCGAGCGTCGCGCGCGCGCGCGCGCGCGTTATGGACGCGATAAACGTCCGGCAGAAATCTCCCGGATATCCCCAAGATATCATAACTTTCTAACATTGTGCGACAGCGGGAGCTACGCCGAGTTAGCAACTGCGGCCGGCCGGGGCCGCCGAGTGCTAGCGGCGTAATGTCCGGCGTTATTTACGACATTACTCGCCATAAATATGGAGGAGCCATCCGTGCCGGTCGGACCGTACGATTATAGAGCGCCGCAGTTTCTTTCGCCCCTTCTTTATACCCTGACCTCGAGAGAAAGAGAGAGAGAGAGAGAGAGAGATGCCGGCGACTTTCTCCCGTTCGCTGCGTGCGAGAGCGCGACTCCCTCGAATGTAAATGCCGCGCGATTCTCCCGGCGGCGGCGGTGCGCATATACCCGGGGAATAAGAACGCGCGTATCCGGCCCTGGCATTTGCCGAGGCAGGTTTCGCCGTGCAGAAAGTCTGACGATACATCGCGGACTCGCCACCGCGTCAATGCCACCCCCGCTCGCTAGTAGCGCTCCTTCCCTCGCCGCCCGCGTAAATGGCCTTTCGGCGTTGAGAGATTAACTCGTCACGTCGGGCCATTTTAATATCGCCGCGGCGGCGGCGGCGGCGGCGGCTGGTGGAATCGCCGAAACTAGTCGGAGAAATACGGAAGAAGACACACGCCTGCCGACGCGACGGCGAAAAGTATTCGTCACCTGTTTTCGGCCTTGCAATCGAGCGCGACTCTCGAAATTAAAAATTACAAGACGACCGCGTAGCGCGGCCGGCCGCGCGATGGCCGTGCCGTGAGGCACGCGGTGAAATCGAGACTAAATAAATCGATGTTTTCAAGTTCGCCCGCAGACTTGGAGCACTTCCAACGGCCTCTCGTCGTGAAACGAGAGGCTGCGCGCGCGCGCGCGCGCGCTGATCTCGCCGGCTAATTTCCGCGTATTTCCGCGAGATATTCGTAATACGGAACACAAGCGGTACGCACACGCAGGCTTAAACCCGAAACGTCGAAACGTCGCGCATACGGTGAGAGCGCGAGCGCGAGAGAGCTTCGATGAAACTGGGCGATTAAGAAAAATATATATCGCCCCTTCGCGGTTCGCGCGGCGTTACGTTCGCTCGAGAGCGCGCTGCTACGTGTGTGTGTGTGTGTGTATGTACATGTGTGTTTTATGTAGCGACGGCTAACGAGAGAACGCGCTTATTAAGCGAGACTGTGAGATAAGATTTCCGCCGCGGCGGAGGTTCGGGCGACACGCTACCAAATGAGTCGGCATTACTGCAGTGTAATTGGCTGAAAAGTAGGTAAACCGCGCGCAGTAAACGTTGTAAACACTCACCCCTGGTAAAGTCCGCTTCTCATGCAGAGCGTTCTGGGCGCTGATTGCGCTGTCACGGCTGTAGTAGGTGAGGAACGCGCAACCTGCGGCAGAAGAAAACAAAGATTGTTATCGACGGCCAATTGTTATGCGCGGCATAACGCAGCGGATTTCGCGCTACATCGGGCAGTAAACGCGGTGCGCAGTTTCGAGCACAGCGCGCGTTTCGTGACGAAAGAGAGAGGGAGAGAGAGAGAGAGAGAGAGAGAGAGAGAGAGAGAGAGAGAGAGAGAGAGAGAAAGAGAGAGAGAGAGAGAGAGAGAGAGCGCGCGCGCGTTTTTACATCGGCGCTTTTACACGTTACACGATTCTCGCTCCCCTTGCCCGCCCCGCGCGAGCTGGGCGGGGGCGGGGGTGAGGAAAAGCACGCGAGAGAATTCGGCCGGAGGAGTAATCACTTAGAGGCATATCACGGCGTGGGCGCTTATCGACGGGGCGGTCTTGCGAGCAAAACGAAAAGCTTTTCGCTTGCACAGCGCAGGCACAGTGAGTTGAGATTCGGCGGAATAAAAGTTTCGCCGCGCGCATCAAGCGCGGCGCGAGCTTAAGGTCGATCATGGATACGCAATCTTTCGCTGTGCTCGGCGCCGCCGCCGCCGCCGCCGCCGCCGCCGCCGCCGCGGCAATTACGTGACGCGAGTCGATGTGTTACCGTAATTAGACAGGGCCGCCCCGGTGGAAAGTTCTCGCTGCGTAATTGCCGGCGCGGCGGCATACATTCGCGGAACTTTTACGTCGTAATCTTTATGACGCACGACGTGAGCGCGAGACCTCGCGAGCGAGAAAGGGAGGCAGGGCATAGTGCGCGCTCTCGCGGCCGCTCGCTCCGGAAATGTACGGATCTCACGCAGTTTCGAATCGACCGGATTCGTCGAAAGGCGGCTGCCGCGCGAAAATAAACGTGACGCTTCGACCGCGAGCGCTCGTTCCGCCCCGATGACGATGGCGCCGCGCCGCGCCGCGCCGGCCGCGGCGGCCGGTGTGCGAGATTTCGGTCGCTGATTTTGTCAACAGCGGAAGAATAATTTCTTACCGGGGATATCCCCGGGAAATGCTTCACTCGCGACACATTTCGATCGGGCCGCACGATACACCGTCACCCGTAAAACATGTCGCTTAATCGCGCACCACGTTGCGCGCGCGAGTCCACTACGCTATCATCTTCGTCAGATAGTAATATCGATGTAGCGACGGAAACAACCCACCGCCCGCCCTCTCTTACGGCCGCGCCGTCGCTCGCTCACGCAAGCCTCGCACACACAAGTTGGAATCAGGCCGTTATCTCGCGGCTGATATAAATAGCCCCCTTGTATTAGTCGCACTTCAAAAGTTCATATGTTGCTTATCCGTGACCGTAAAATTGCGCGCGAGTTTATAATTTATTATCGCGAGAGAGAGAGAGAGAGAGAGAGAGAGAGAGAGGGGGGGGAAGCAAGAAGAAACGGGGCGTGTGGTCTCGACATAATCGACGGCCGGCGGAGACGCGCGAGTGAAATCGCCGCCGCGACAGATGACAATGTCTCGCTCGAGCGACTCGCAAAAGAGCAACGACAACGACGATCGATGCTCGCGATAACAAATCGCGGAAGGGAATTCGGCGGCCGTCGTGTGATGTACGGCGCGCGACGCGCAAAGCCCGCGATATATTCGAGGAGAAGATAAATACCCGCCCTCTCTCCTTTCCCATCGCCGCCGCCGCCGCCGCCGCCGCCGCCGCCGCCGCCGCCGCTAGCGGCTCCGGTCAGAAGAGAATCAATTCCTGCGCGAGACTACATTCCCAGTTTAAGAAATGACGTCGATATCGCGGCGGGTTAAAACGATGGTAATTAACCCGAGAATTGGACGGTGCCTGAACCAGACCATTATCGGCTATCGCGCTGTCGAGCAAACCCCTTGGGACCGCCTCCCTATCGGTCTGGGGATTTATTCAAAGGGCCTCTCGGCCCTATCTGATCGTCATTTGACTATCTCAACACAGCGAGATGGATGTAAGGAGGCACGCGCGCGCCGCGCCAGGCCCGCGCGGACAGGCCCAGCGGGGCGAGATTGCGCGCTATTTATGACACGACTCTATCGGCGCGACTCTGTCACTTTACGAAATTCATTAAATTCCGCACGCTAACGCGCTAAGCGCTCTCGTAATATCCAGCCGTGATTCGCGCGCTCGATCGAGCGCGCGTTAACGCGCGCGCGCGCGCGCGCGGTTGCAAAGGCGAAGCTGGTGACGAAGTCGCCGAATGACGAATCGTGTACGAAGCTCGTGTCGGTCGCTCGACGACAAAGCCGCTCGCCGACGCGCTAATTAATTAGGACACCGTCGGGGGACGGCCGATAATCAGCGGCGAATCGACGCTCTTACGGGGAACGTCTGTCGTCTGTCCGCGGGAGAACTTAAGTCCTCGGCTACTGTTTTACAGCGCGGAGAACTCGGGAACGTTTTAATCTGGCGCGCGACGACTTCGACGACGCGGTTTCATGACGACGGCGGCGGCAGGGACGGAGGGGGAGAGGGAGAGAGAGCGAGAGCGAGAGAGAGAGAGAGAGAGAGAGAGAGAGGGGGGAGGCGAGCGCGGTTGCATGCTACGGCATGCGGCGGTGGTGTGTGGCGACGGTAGTTTCTCCCTGAAGAGTCACGTCGCGAAGGCGAGGGAACGAGCAAGTAAGAGAGGCGAGGCGAGGCGAGGCGCGGCGAGACGGAAGACGGGGCGCACCGCGCGCACTTGTAATTTTTCATGCGGCACGTCGCACGCGTCCAGAGCTCGCTCGGTTATCTCCGGCACCGCAGTACGTCTCATTCGCACGTAGAGCGTCCAACCTAACCCCGGATAACTCTGTGTAAAAGCTTTCTCCCTCCTTGCACATACACACACACACGCACACACACACACACACACACGAACGCTCGGAGCGGAGCGGAGGCCGAGGACGGAACGCGCCGCGGCCGTCGGTCTACGCGAAAGTTCGCGAGGGGTTGTAGCCTCCGGCTGGTCACGACGGGGATACTCCACGTCAGATACGGGGAGCCATGCTCGTAACCTAACCCCTGCCTGGCCTGGCCTGCCCCCCCCCCCCGCTGGAGGAACGGAACGCGCGCGTGGCCGAAAATATTTATAAACATCGCGACCGCTTATCTTAATTGCATTGGGACGACTCGCGTGGCCTTCGCCTCGGCGCAACCGTCGGACCCGCCCGCAGCCCTCTCCTCCCCCCCCTACCCTCGTGGCCGGGCCGGCGGGAATAGAAAAGTTCGCCGAGCGGCGAATCGCACGGCTCGCGGGCTTCCCGGATGAATTAGCTCCGAGGGACGGGACGAGCAAGAACGCCGAGGCGCGATCGCTGCCTCGCGCCGCGCCGCGCCGCGCCGCGTCGTGAATCTCCGTCGCTGTTTCTTGGCGAAATTCAATCTGCGAAGGGTGCGAGAGATAGTTGACCCCGGAGACAGAGAGAGGGAGAGGAAGGGAGGGAGAGAGAGAGAGAGAGACCAGAAATAAGATACTCCAGACTAGGAGGAAGCGACCACTCGTGGCGCGGTAAACAGCGAGGCAAGTTTGACGTGCAAGTTTAACTTTAGAATCCGCTGTTTACACCGCCACCGCGAGAACACTTTTCAAGCGCTTATTTTCCAAGTACGAAATGCGCGCGCGCGCGCGTGTTTCGCTCTGGTGTAATACGAGCGAGAACGGTTAATTCCGGCCGGTTTCGCGATAATTGCACTTTTACGTGCAACTGGATGCCGTCACGTTGTCGCTCATTATTAACGACTCGGCTGAACTGAAAGAGTAATCGCGCAAAAACGCGCAGTTTTGTATATTATGATGGGCGGAGGGGGGGGGGAGGGAGGTGAATTAACCAGGCATGAGTCTTGTTAGGAGCAAAACGCGCGCGGGTTAAATTAATTAGCCCCTAATTTTGTTGCGTTCACTCCGGGAAGCGGCAACCACGGGTATTACGTTAATTGCCCGGCGTATTATATGTATTAAATTAGCGGCGAAGAAATTTACGCCTACTTTTAGCGGCGGCCGTTTACGGCGCGGGAGTGGTGGTCGCGTTACCACCTTCGACTTTTCGACATTTCTCCTCGTGACATCGATGCTCTGCTCCCTCTGCACGCGCGCGCCGAGTATGTCCCGCGATAATAAAATAGAAATAGAATTCAGTCTCTCCCCCTGTTGCGGAGAGAGAGAGAGAGAGAGAGAGAGAGAGAGAGAGAGGGAGAGAGAGAGGGAGAGGGGGAGAGAAAGAGAGAGAGAGAGAGACGTCAAAGACAGAGACAAGAGAGAGGCAGCGCCTCGTGTCCGGCTTGTGCCGTCTGTTTCTACTGCGCGCGTTCGCACGCGGACGAGACGAGACGAGACGAGACCGGCGAGTGAACTCCTCGCGCCTTCCTCGTGAACTCGCAGAACGGATCCGAGACGGGCGAGTGTGTCCGTCGCTGCGCTCGCAGCTGCTTCGGGAATCTCGCGACAGCGGGAGACAAAGCGCATTAGCTCGCGGAACGGAACGCGGAAGCGACATTAATCAATAATTCGCGTCTGCCGACGCAGCGTGCGGTGATGAACGGGGCTTCCAACGCCGGCACGATCCTCGATCCGTCGAGGCGTGCGCGAGGCAAAGGAGACGAAGAATCTCGCGTGCCTCTCGCGATTGACGCTTTAGCGCGCCCTATAGCTCGTATGCACGATCGCACACGACGAGAGAGAGAGAGAGAGGGGGGGGGGGAGAGAGAGAGAGAGAGAGAGGTGCAGCCGGGACCCTTCGCGCCTTCGAGTGTACAGCCCCGACAATCTCCTCGCGCTATCCCAGCCACGTCCAAAATCTCACGATAGCTATCCCCGGCCGGGGATCGCCTTATCAATCACCATGTCTCATGGTTACAACGAGCGAGATAACGAACTCGAAACCACCGCGCTAACATGCGCGGCGCCCTCCTTATCGCGCGGCACCTCAGTACTTCGAAATTTATAACGCGCCGGTGTACTTATCCAAGGCGGAAGCGAACGGTAAATTCTGCCACGTTCGCGTCGATGGATTATAAAACGCGAGAGGATTACGAGGGAAAGGAAGAGAAGAATACCACGCGCGCACGCGCGCGTGGTAGGGAAGGAAGGAAGGAAGGAAGGAAGGAAGGAAGGAAGGAACAACGCGCCGTCCGTGTGCGGGAGGGCGGGGAAAATTTCTTTTCCGGAAAGGTGTGACAGGCTCTCGTCGTGCGGGGTAATTAACGCGACGAGGTAACGATTATGCGGCGATTCCCACACGCTCGCACACGCACACGCACACGCACACGTACACGCCCGCACACTCGCGCACGGCGCGCGTCTAACAGGCGCATCTGCAATTACGATAAGGCTTACGATTAGCTTGACAGCGAAGCGTCGAGTGGTACCTCGTGCAAATTGCAGATGAAGCAGCTAACGTGCTAGCGCCGCATCGGGCGTGATGTTAGGAACAATTCGCTGATTTCAGATAATGAAACAGCTTGTCATCAGGTATGCGCGCAGTCGGCGCTGCGGCGCGTGCAGCGCGCGCGCGCGACCGACCAAGTTTCGGTATAGTATATTCAACTTTATGCATGCGAATGTAACGCCGCCCGGACGCGAGATGATGCGCGCCCAGCGGATGATACGAGAGCGCGGAGCGAATCGGCGCGGCGGGAAGTTGTTGTCTCGCCGCCGCCGCCGCCGCCGTCTTTCCCGAAGAACGACGCGCGCGTGCACGTATCCCGCAGGTGCTCTAATTTTCAGCGAGCAAATCTAATTAATTCAATTGAGATTAATTATCCTCGGTCACGAACTGGTCCACGCGGACCCGCCGCGATCCTCGACGTGCGAGACCAATTTGCCGGAACGACCGTCGCGACGCGATGCGCGCCCCGCGTTTCGCTCGTGTTGCGGCCGAGGCCGCGACGCGCCTTGCCAAACGGCGGCGCGCAGTCTCCGATGCAGGCAGGGCGCGTTAAGTATCGGCGAGTGCTTACGGTACGCAAATGCAGGCCGAGGTTGAAGTACGCGCGTTTAAAGTATCGCGTGATATCGCATAATATTTTCGCGTAGATTTAATTTATGCCGGATAAATATCACGTGTACACACACACACACACACACAGGGGAGGTGAAGGTGATATTTTTGCAAAATACTGCAGACAGAACGCGCTGATCCGCATCGTTTTATTATTATTATTATTATTATTACTATCGTATACTCTCTTCATGAAACATGCGTATACGAATCGGAAAAGAGCGAGCGCGCGGCGAAAGAGACAGCAGCGAGGCGACCGTGGAGATTCGCGAGGAAACAAATATCGCGTGTCATTACGAGAGAAATCGCCGCTGTGAATTCACCGTGAGACCAAGGTGACGTCGGAGCTGCCGAGACGTCTATTCTCTATTCTCGGGCGAACTGTCGTTCGTCTTGAGAGCCACGACGACGACGACGACGACGACGAAGACGTCGCCATGCAAATCGAATAAACCGGATTGTAGACTGTTTTACGCTGATTCAAGCGGGATCAAATGCGCCGCTCAGGCGGACGTAACGCGAGCGCAGGTGGATAATCAAGCGGTTCTTTTCCGCGGCTGGACCGTGCACACGGCAAGAGGCCGGTCGGGCAAACTCCCCCCCTCCCCCGGAGGTATGAGACCGTGAAGGAGACGGTCTAGCCGGTGAATTTTTGCCCATAAACCTGCCGACGTGTATCGCTCGAAAAGGAGGGAGACGTGTAGATAAAAAGAAAGAGAAAGAAAGGTGAGGGAGAGAGGGAGAGGACGAGAGTGAGAGAGAGAGAGAGAGTGAGAGAGAGAGTGAGAGAGAGTGAGAGAGAGAGAGAGAGAGAGAGAGGTGGGAGATA
This sequence comes from Harpegnathos saltator, assembly GCF_003227715.2. Classification (NCBI taxonomy): domain Eukaryota; kingdom Metazoa; phylum Arthropoda; class Insecta; order Hymenoptera; family Formicidae; genus Harpegnathos; species Harpegnathos saltator. The sequence goes on along the minus strand of NW_020229952.1, from coordinate 1,386,709 downwards.
CAAACGAGAGTTGATGGCATCGTCCAACGTCGACGAGGGCCAGGCGAGGTGGTTAAAGGGGGTTCAAGAGTAGAAGAGCGTTTTATTTGCGAGGCAATGCGACGGCTAATACACCAGTCACTGGACAGCGTCCAAGTCATAAAATGGATTTTATGACGCCGATCGATACAACGAGATCCCTCTCTCTCTCTCTCTTCCCCCTATTTTCCGACAGTCACCGCTCCCCTTCCTCGCCCTTTCGTCGGATGCCCACCGACGCCTATATCGGTCCGTACCTTTGGGGGGAGATTGTTTTGCGAGGCCGCTTCGTTCATTCGGCCAAACTGGATGTTGCCAAAGGGACGCGCGCGCGCGCGCGCGCGCGATCGATTTCTTTCTCGCACGCCGTCTTTCAAGGTGGTGACGGAGCTTTCGTTCGATTATCGAACTCCCCCGAAGGGGGGGCTTCTCTCGGTCCGTTATCGCGCGCAAAATTATATAACATCGATCGCAAATTATAAATAACCGCGGTTTCACGAGCGATCGGAAACATGGCCGCCTCTTCGCCCGCGCCGGAGAGAGGATGAAATTCACGCGCGATCTCGTCGTTTACGGCAAACTTCGCCGAAGCTCGAAATTCGCCACGCGGATGGGACAGACACATACGCGCGTCCGAAGGCGAACTCTTTCAACCCTCGAACCGTCTCGACAGCGCTTGTCGAAAATTGGAAAGTAAAAGCTCCCAAGTGACACGGGGAACAAGAATGAAAAGTTCTCGGAGCGCGGAGTCGAAGAAAGAGCGCGTCGCGCCAGCCAAATTGCTCTTAACCAGGTACTAGGCAGTCCGGGAATGAGGATTTTACGGTTCTCCTAATGAATTGAAACGAAACGAGCCTCCGGCAGACTCACCCACCGGCCGCACCCACACATCACCCGTTATAGTGTACGAACGTCGTCTCGGCGAGCGAACGAACGAACGAACGAACGAACGAACGGACGGACAAACGGACGAACGAATGAACGAGCGAGCGAGCGAGCGAGCGAGCGAGCGAACGAGCGAGCGAGCGAACGAGCGGCTTGTGCCGGAGACCACGCAGAGATGGAATTTGCATCTTGGGCGAAAATTGAAATGCGCCGGTACAATGGACAGGGAAGAGTGTCCTGCGAAATGACTTTTATAATAGGGACGCAAGTAATATAGGCACGCTGGAACGAGAAGCGTTCCCAGCTGATGGTACATACCCCATACACACCGCTCGTCGATGTGTGCGCGCGTCCCGGGGCGCGCGTCTGGGTGCACCAACACCACGCCTGGACCGCGTCCGCGATACCCTCCGCGCGGGTGGTAATGGTTGTCCATGACAACGGAATTTTCTCCGTTGAGTCCTCGCGAACACACCGCCGGCGTGTGCACACAGACAACGCGGCGGACACGCACACCAGACTGGTAGAATGGGGAGAAGGCGGTGGACGGTGTGTGTGTGTGTGTGTGTGTGTGTGTGTATGCGCGCGCGCGCGCGCGCGAGTCACGCTCGTCTGTGTACCTCAGCCGTACGTCGACGACACCCCCGGTGTTGCGCAGAGGAAATTGAAATATGCAAATAACCGCGGCTAGATGGCGCCGACCCTGCGCGAAGGTTGATGTTTCGTCCTCGGAGTATCGGCGTTCATCGTCAACATCGGACACCCCGCCCCGCGTGGAAAACGGGCTTTTTGAATATCGATAACAGCAAGTTGCCAGCCGCCCGTTGCATGTACCCTGCGCCTCGCCCTGCCCTGCCCTGCCCTGCCCTGCTCTGCCCTGCCATGCCCTGCCCTGCAGTCTGCCTGGCCTGGCCTGCAGCACAGCCTGCAGCCTGCCGGGCTCTGTGCTTTGGCCGGCGTATCGCCGACTGCGGCGTACGTGTTGCTATTTCAAGAAGGGCGCTCGTTCGTTCGCTCGCTCGTCCAACCCGCGGCAGCCGATTCACGGCGGCGGCGGCGGTGGCGGCGGCGGCGGCGGTGGCGGCGGCGGCGGGGCGAGGAACGTACGTCGCGCCGCGCGCGAATGCATACATTACGAGGCCACACGCTCAGACGCTTCCGCGTCGCTCAGCGCGAATGAATATTCATCCGTTCCTGTTTCGTCTTCGCCGGTCGTTCCCGGCGATTAGCAACCGCGCTATTATCAGACGTCAAGTTAATTCTATTCTCCCCGACACTTTGCAAAAGTTAGCCCCGTAACGGCGGGAATGGGTTGGAAGTTCCGCCCGAGAAGGGAACGCGCGATGCTCGGGCGGCGATGTGGGAGGGGGGTTGGGGGGAGGGGGGCGGTAGGTTGGTCGGTCGCGGTAGAAAAGGAGGAGAAAAAGGAGGAAACTCTCTCGCGATACTCTCGCGCCGCGCTCGCGACCGCAGAGTCTCGCGCTCCATAAAGCCGACGAGTGCGCATAAGTGAAGTGGTCGCACGAAACGGAACGATGAACCCACATCGGGGGGAGTGGGTGTATTCTTGCGCCATCGACCTTCGCGACAGCCGGCTTCTCGCCCGGCGCGCGGAGAAACGTGCCGCGGAAGCTCGCTGGAGAGCTCGCGCGCGCGTACGCTGCAGATTTTTCGTGCTCAAGAGGACTAATTGAAGTCCCGGCGCGCTGAAGTTCGGATAGGCACGTACAGAGCTGCCGGCGATTACAAAACAACCCCAGCCGGCCAGTTTACATCTCGATTTCGCGCGAACCGCGCGCGCTTCGCTCTCCTCCGCTCGCTCCAGGCTGCCCTCAAGAACCGCCGGGGAACCGCGTATAAATCGCGTATCTGGTTTCCACCTAACTTTGTTGCAACCGCGTTGCTGCGGTTGCACCAAGTCTCTGCGAAGCAGTGTCATATGACCTGTGAAATCGTTCTCGTCGGCGAATCTCTGCCGTTCCGTATCCGATCAAAGGCGGGGCTCGATCAAAGATTGTCGATTGCCTTTGAGAAACGCTTTTGAGCCGCGCGCGCGCGCGCGCCCAGAAATAGACCGGTCAGTTCGCTCGATCGATGACCAAATCGACGGGAGGAGTCGTGTATCGGTGGAATTATTAATAGCGCGACAAACGACAGCGCGTCGTGATTCGCGGCCACTTTTCCTCCCGTGAGTCGCTCGAGTTTGTTATCGGGACGCGCGCGCCGAACGGCGTCTCGCGAGAGAGACGAGTTGAAAAGCATGGCGGCGCGCGATCAGCAGACGGGCTTCGAATTGCCCTTTGTATTTTCGCGATGGCTGACGGTAATTGCGAGCGATGCTTCTCCATCTAATTGACCCTATCGCAATTATTAATACACCACGCGAGCCTCCCCGCGCGTCGCGTCGCGTATCCACTCGCTCCTTCTCTCTCTCGCGCGCCGCCGTTTCCTTCGTTATAAATACATTCGGCCGAGCGGAGTATTAACGGAAAAATGTTCCATTGAGAACAATTTTTATTCAGAGCACGGCGCCCGGGAGCTACCGCGACGCTTACATTAAATCTGGATTTTCAAAGTCACGAATGGAAAATATGTAAAAATGGTCCACTCGTGCAAAGTTATTAAGTCTCCGTAAGGGCTACCTTCGCCGAAGCATTTTCGTCGCAAGCATGAGACCCTTTTCTCTCTCTCTCTCTCTCTCTCTCTCTCTCTCTCTCTCTCTCTCTCTCTCTCTCTCTCTATCTCCCCCCTTCTCTCGTCCTCTCCTCCCGCGTTTCCTTTATCTTACCACTTTTCCCCCTCACCTCCCCTGCTCCGCCCGGCTTCCGTTCTCTCTCGTGTCTCTCTTTTTCTCTCTCCCCGTTTCCCTTGCTCTTCGCCGCCATTCGCTACCCCCTGCGCCGCATCTTCTTACAACGACCAAATTAAATACTGCGCCTGTGGAAAATCTCCGCGAAGCTTCTTGGATATTCAGAAGCGTCTCGGATGCACTGCCACGTCCAATTTCAACTGCTTGGCCTGTACGGCCAGAGACGAGAAGAGTAGATGAGGAGGGACGACGGTAGAATGGTGGAGACGAGCGGCGCGGTGCGCGAAACGAAGACACGGAAAAGTCTTCGATATCGCGAACGACCTCCGAAAAAAAGCAGGAGGAGAGGGAAAAGAAACGGAAGTATACTTCCGGAGAGCGAAAGAAATGGCAAACTGGCGCAGTGCCCGTGAACGTTGAACGGTGAGTCGAAACTCTTCAATTAAGCTTTCAAATTGCGCTTATTAATTTTAATGACACACCGGGCCGCGCGATGCGACATTCCGCTGTACATAGAACGGTATGCATATATTCTTAAGCCAGGTATCTCTGTTATATACTTACGGCCCTTCGCTAGCTACGCGTTACCTATGTGCAGACATAAATATGTACTTAGCCGGGATTAAATTATTTGCAGGAAGATGAAACGGGTCCGACCCGCATAGCTTCATTTCCCCAGACATCTTGGGTTGCGCCTACCGCGTGTCGATGGAAATGTGCCTTACAGGCAACTCGTTGGTCTTTCCAGCGCCGACGTCGAATGTAAATGCCAGACTAATTCAAGGGTCGGGACGAGAAGACGTTTCGCGGCCCTCGGCGGTGCGATAATTTCGTCTCGCGCGCGACTTTGCGCACAAAACGTCACGGGGAGCGTTGAAAAAACACGCGTATCGAATAGAACGAGCCTCAACAACCTTTCCTCGAGTGCTGCTCTTACTCGGTCCGCACAGCGCGGTGTATGTTTGCGAATTATGAAGCAGTATGAGAGAGCGAGCGAGCGAGCGAGCGAGCGGGAGGGGGGGGGAGGGAGGGAGGAAGGGATCGAACAAACGGTCGCGGGTATAATAGAGTCGTCCGTGATATATTCGTCGCAGCAGAACTCCGGCTTAATATTTCATCGGCGGCCGCTAGAACGCAAGTGTGACTTATGCTAGTTTAATGACCGGCGCGGCATTTAATTCGACCGTTTAATAATTCACGATGACCAGGACGAGCCGCTACGTCGCATATCGTAATGCTCGCGTGCTACGTTCGAAAGCACGAATGTTGGCCTCTCCAGTGGGACCATGACAATGTGCGTTGTATTACAGCGGTTCCTACTCAGAGAGCTCGTGCGCTTCTCCCCTCCCCCCCGGCCCCTCCCTCTCCCGCTGCCTCTCGCCGGCTCTCTCTTTATCCGCTCCCGCCGGCAAGGGTTAATTCATTCTCGCGGCGTAGCCTCGCACGTAGGCGAACTACGTAGGCTATCCTTCCCCCGCGAGAGATATCTCGTTTCCAGAAGGATGCGTACGAATTTGGCACACGTTTCTCCGATTTGCATCTATATGAATAGGCGCGGATTACGGGATTGGAATAAATTTGGCCGGCTAAGTGAGCTCGGCAATTTATACGGGCGCACACAGCCAACGGCCGCGTATTAATATCTTTATAGGCGCGCGTGCGCACGGGACACCCGGTACACGACGCACGCAACCGAGAGGCGCGCGCTATAAAACTTTATTATGTGGCAATTTGTCCAACCACGAAGACGGATGGAAAATAAATCACGTTTGCGGCGTGAAGAATGTCTAAAGGCTGCGGACCCACCCCGCCGGCGCCGCCGAAAGAGTCTACGCGATCGTGAGGATCTACGGACCGAAATTTATGGACGGACAGGCTTTTCATATTACAATAGCGAAACGCAATCCGCTACACGTTAATAGCAAATGTACATCCATATTCCGCGGGAATTTAATATCCGTCATGTGCGTCCGTGTAAATTATTTACGCGCTCCTACGATGATCCGAGCCGAGCCGAGCCGAGCGAAACGCGGAACCTAACGAACGAATGATCGGACGATTGGCAAAATTCGTTAATCATTTTCGGACCATCCCTGCACTTTACGAGCGTCGTCTTGGGCCTCGATATCGGCGATACCGATATACCGGCCTATAATGCCGGCGGCTGAACGAGAACTTATTACGATCCGTCATTTTGTCCGTTCGCCGCTCGTAACAAGCATCTTTTACGACACCACGTAAAATGGGAAGAACGATGGCGCGGCGCCATAGACGTTGATTGCCGGGGGACTTTTCCCTCCCTCGCTCGCTCGCGCGCTTTCGTCCTCTCCCTGGCGCCCGCGTCCCTTTCTTCGTCCTCCCACGCGCGAGACCGCAGCGCGTCTCTCTTTCCGCAGTCTACCACCCCGAGGAAAGGAATGGCGGTACATTCCCTAACGGAGGAAAACCGTCGCGCGCTGAACGGGCGCTGGGCACGGTGGCAGGAAGACGTTGTTAGGGCTATTGCTCTCTGTCCGAATGAAGGACCGCTCATATTTACAAGCGACGGTAGCAAATGGTCGAAACGGCGAAAGAGGGCTGAGGGGCACGGGGACGGTGAAACATCAAGGGAACGAGAACCCGTCAAATCGGCCTGTGGGACTCGGCAACGATTCGCTTCTCTCTATCCGCTCCCCCAATCTGCGCCATTTTTATTCTCGCCTGCCCCTGCCCTGCGGAGGGTGGTTGCATCCTCGGAATTCACTCGGGTGTTCTCGCCGAACGTTTTTCGCTCGTCACGCGATTTGTAGCGCCGCTGATTTCCGACGAGATAAGACGCGCGGGGGGAGAAGTAGATTCGGCGAATTTGATGGAACAAATGGTCAAACGCTTCTAACGGGCTGCGCCGAAACACACACCGTGCTCTCTCTCTCTCTCTCTCTCTCTCTCTCTCTCTCTCTCTCTCTCTCTCTCTCTCAGTATCGATAAGCTAATAACATGCTCAAGAGCCAAAGATCGCGAACGATTACGCGTTCTTCGGTGAGTTTATACGGTAGAATTCGCCTCGACGAAAATTCGACCAGATGTTATCTCGCGCCGTGTAATTTCTGCCCTTCGATAAATTCCGTTGGCGCAAGTATACAAGCCTCAAGATAGATACTCCTTAATCTTTAGACCCATCTACTAACATTCGACGGGGGGAACCTCGCGATTAAATCTATCGAACCGCCGCCGTCGATCCGGTCGATCCGTTTCACGGATTGAATTGTGGCATAAATAAGGCAGAGTGCGCGAAGAAGACCTTGTCAACTTGCAGCGTCGCCCACGGGCGACAGGGTCTTTAGTAGGCGGAGGGGTAAGCTCGGTGAAGCATCGCACGCACACGAAGGTTCGCCGGAAAACGACGTGGTCGAGTCACGAAACGAAGAGACAGGAAGGAAAAAAAAAAAGGAGGAAAGTAGAGGCGAAAGGAAAGAATCGCGAGGGAAAAGATAATATTTCATAGAAAATCGCAAGCGGAGAGACAGATGCGGACGCGATGTAACCCGTTCTCTCTCTCTCTCTCTCTCTCTCTCTCCGCGATAGATGTTTATGAATATTTATACGCGCACTTTACATTTTTGCGATACATCGCAAAAAAATGCTCCGGCTCGCGTACATACAAAAATAGGCGCGTCAGCGTGAAAGCATCTTCGCCGGTACTTGGTGATAGAAGAGAGATAGATAGATAGATAGATAGATAGAGAGAGAGAGAGAGAGAGAGAGAGAGAGAGAGAGAGAGAGAGAGAGAGAGAGAGAGAGAGAGAGCGGCCTCGACCCTCCCATAAATTCGTTAGCGGTCAATCCGTACAAAATGTAACGGGCGGACAGTTTCACGGCGGCTAAATAATGCTTCCACTCACACCATGCGGCATTTTCTCTTTCCTCTTTGGCTCGTCCCAACCTCCATCCGCTCCCGCCTCCCTCTATCCGTCCGCGTCCGCCCGCCCGCCCGCCCGCGCCCGTGTTCGCATGGATATTTTTATGAATCCATCGATGTATGAACACATGCAATCGTTCGCGTTTATTGTTTTTGTCGGCTCGGCCCCGACGTCGGCCCCGAATTTGCATATTTTGTACCCGGGCGGACTGTCCGGGTCTATTGTGTCCAACCGACTGCCGAATTGCTCCACATCGAGCATAAGCTTCAACTTTTGCATGACAATAAAAGCCAACAATAGTATCGAGCATGTTCGAGCCGTATCGCTGGCGAAAACTCGCGCACAGAGACTCGCGCGCGCGCGCGCGCGGCCGGATGGAGCGCGTTAAAAGTGCAAAAAAAAACTTAAACCGTAGTATATATCTTTTTTTGTTGCCGAGATACGCGACGGAACGACGCCCGCTGCATCCCGTACGAGACGTTTAATTATTCATCGCCTTTTTCCGATCGGATGTTGTGATTCAGTCGCGAATTTAGACGGTTCGTCATGCCGATGAAATGAAGCGGCGCGCGCGTTCCTCTCGGCAGAATCATCGTCGCCAACTGAACCTGCGCGCGCACAAAAATACTGATATTCAATTGTTCAATTGTTTATTCTTGCGACGCGCAACGCTTCGGCTGTTTGCTCCGCGTCGCTGTCTTTCACGCGCGCGCGCGCGGATCAATCGCGAAATGATTACGCGCGTTTCAATTAAAATAAGTCATCCTGCCACTTTTATCAACTTTACGAGTGCTGTCCGGCACTGCGCGTGAATTATCTGTCGCGCTTCGCTTTCACCGTTACGATGATGTATAGGCGGGCGCATAAAAAATGTGAACGGCGGCCACGTCGGGGAGGCGATATCGTGAAAAACGAGACTTTCGGGATTGCCGGCGTGCACGGACGGACAAATAGTTCGATGGATCAAGTTTTAATGACCGGAACAGCCGAGCGCCGACGCCGCTATCGAGCCCATTGACAAACCACTGCGGGCTTCTGCCGCTAAAATGAATCGCGCGCCGTTATTCGGCAACGCATAACATTAAACCGTTCGGCGCGCGCGCGCGCGCTCCGACGCCGTTATCGCGATAACAATAAGTTTGCCGATACGATTGTATCCTTTGAAACCGGTGATACTGATTGCGGCGATATTGATTGTGCCCGCCGCCGCGATTCGAGAAAACTTGTGTGATTGACGGACATTTGGCAACGCGCGCGCGATGCTAATAGCTGCGCCGTTTAAGGGAACATAACGTCCCAATGGCCGGACACGTCCCAGTATCCGACCATTTTGAAAAAATATATTTACTATTTATTTTAACAGTAATGAATGAAAGTAATAATTATTGTAAACAAAAACTCCAATATTTGACGATTAGTTGGAAGGAAGATACAGCCGATTTGATACTTTAGTGTTAAAGTAAAAATTAATTAAATAAGTATGCACCTATGGTTTGGCAAAATAATGGTCAATCGTTAATAAATTCCATCGTTATAAGAAATTGCATCTATATTTGTATTATTTCCCTTAGTATATACTAATTTTCTAATTGCGGCAGGCATTAGGACAAAGATATCCGATCCATTGGGCCATAATCTATTTCAACTGTTCAGTCACTGATACATTAATGCGCTTCATCACTTATGTAAATATTTCATTAATAATAGATGTATACATTGCTTTAAATCATTTTTCTCTACTCAAAGAAATCTTAAATTTTCGAATAAATGCAAATATTTAGATCAAAACTATTCTTAATATTATATATTGTGTTTTTTATGGCGACTTATGCTTGAATGCTTCGATCACTGGGATATTTATCTTACGTTCGCCATGGCGAAATTCGCGATTGATGTCGCGTTCGACGCGTCCCTCTATAGAGAACTCTAGAGAGAACGATTTAGTTGAATCTAACTTATTTGGAATAGTCGAAATAAATTTTTTGATTGATCGAACAAAATTTTGTTTGACGCAACAAAAACATTTCGTTGGAATTAAGCTGCAACAAAATATTTTTGTTGCGTCAAACAAAACTTTGTTCGATCAATCAAAAAATTTATTTGGACTATTCCAAATAAGCATTTGTTAAATTCAACTAAATCGTTCTCTCTGCGTATAAAGAGTAACGTCCCTCTAGAAAGCTGTACGAAACAAGTATCCACTTTCCTCTTTTCATTTCTTCATGATATATATATATATATATATAATATATATATATATGAATATATATATATATAATATATATATATAAATATATATATATATAGCGCATAAGTCGAGACAGATAGATAGAGAGAGAGAGAGAGAGAGAGAGAGAGAGAGAGAGAGAGAGAGAGAAAGAGAGAGAGAGAGAGAGAGATTAAAGGCCGAGATATGCGGAAATGGCCTCATTGTCTGAAAACATCTGCCGCTCTCCTGTAGATCTCGAGTTGGGCCGAGTGTACGCAGATGTCTCTTATACTTTGGACTTCAGAGAGTCGTTTAATAGTCATTAAGGATAATCTCGACCCACTCGGGAGCAAGCCGAAGATCCAGGAGAAGCGCGCCGAGCAAGATCGGTCCTTTAGGGAGACGCGGCCCTCTCTCGGGCGTGCGCGCCCTGCCGTCGCTCGTTCAGCGAAATACGCGCGCCGGTGTCTTCAGGTACACCGAGGACGATCAACTGGTTCCGCACATACGAGTTTGTCGACGGAGAAATCACACACGAGCGAGCGCGACGCGTGATAAAAATACACTCGACGCGTCCGCGTCGTCCTCGTCGTCGTCGTCGTCGTCGTCGTCATCGTCGTCGTCGTCGTCGTCGTCGTCGTCGTCGTCGTCGTCGTCGTCGTCGTCGCCGTCGTCTTCTTCTTCTTCTTCTTCTTCTTCGGCTGCGGTGTCGGTCGCGGCGGCAGCGCGACGTGTCGGTTTCGAACGATAAATCTCACGATTCCGTGGCGCGAGGACCAGATAGAGACACGTGTCCGTTAATGGCTGGCACAGTCACCGGGTGGCGATCATTGCCAGCCATGCCAACCTATGGCCGCCTCTATCCCCCGCAGCTACGTGCACGGCTTTCCCAAAGCTCGACTTCCATTCCGGCATCTGTCCGCAGGTACCTTCACGTAGGCATGTGTGTCTATATATATGTATATATATATACACACGCGCCCGCGACCGCATCGAGCGTACGTATGGCCGTAGTGTGTTCCGCGGCTGCTTCGTGTGGGTATAAACCGGCTGAATTCTCTTTTTATAGCGGCGCGAGATCTCAACAAGGTAAGCGGACACGTTCCCCGGAATCGGCTCGGGCTTCGGCTTACCGTACGAATCAGATTCGACTTAAAGTGCAATTTCGATAATTCACGGCTGAAATATCGCCGCGGTATACGGCGACTCTCTCTCTCTCTCTCTCTCTCTCTTTCTCTCTCTCTCTCTCTCTCTCTCCCGCAGCCCGATCGAGACTCTCCGCTTCCTGCTGCACGTCGATAGTACGATCCCGCGGCGAGATGCTTGAGCGAGATATCCGAGCGCCGTTTATAACGGTGAATTAAGACACACCGTGAGATATCGGGGTCACGAAAGAAGGAATCTGCGGCGATGGATACATAAATAAGCCGACTGTGTGCGTGTGCGTGTGTGTGTGTGTGTGTGTGTGTGAAATACTTGGTCACGCGGATGGGAGAGAGGAATCTCACTTCTCGAGATTGAAACTAAAACTGTCCCGAAAATATGATATAGCCTAACACGGCCAAACGTATCGCGTCTGAGCGTGAACTAGGTCGCATTTGCCGAAAGATACCGGCAATCTTCAAAAGTGACAATTTTTTAGGTTTCAAGGCTTGTGACGAAGGCGCGCCCGCCGTTTGCGATGCATATATCTCACGCGAGCGTTAATGTAAATTTCAAAGGGAGCGCGCTCCGGGATGAGATTCGTTTACCGAGACGTCTTAAATTTCAGCAAAGTCCCGTCATTCTGTGTACCGATGTGTCCCGACGGCGCGTTCGCTTCTTTCAAACTTTCAAAGCACTAAAATATTTTTTATGGCAGCCACACCTCCCACTGCCCCCGCCCTCTCTTGTCGCGCACGGAACGCCCGCGGTATGATGAAGTAAAAACCCGTGATGTGAATCAAGATCGCGAATTACGAGCCGATGAAACGTCCTTGCGAAGGAAAATAAGGGTACTTTAAATGCCACGCCGAGCGAGGTATATCATCCCTGCATCGCTCTCGGCAAACTTTTCTCCCCCCCGCCGAAGGGACAAAAAAGGAATAAGCGCCTCGGACGAGGCGATATCCTCCGGGTTTGATTTCTCCCGGGTCGCAATCCCGCTCGGCAGATTCATTGGCTCCGTTTCAATTCCGGCCAGCGGATCAAACGCCGACATGCGGTCGTCGGGTGGCTCGCCAAGCAGCAGAAACGCTGCTGGTGTGCTTTGTGCCGTCGAAGGCGACGACGACGCCGACGTCGACGCCGCCAGCGTCGCCAACACCGCGCCGCACTGCCGTCGTCGTCGTCGTCGTCGTTGTCGTCGACGACGACGCTCGCAGGAGCGATCGTCACCGTCGCGCTACGTCTAGCCGACGACGGCGACAAAGGAGGGCCCGGACCGCCGTCAACGACGCGACTTGGCAACTCGTCAAGAAGCTTGTAACCCTAACTGTGCCATTGTGCGCGAGGCGCTCGCTGGAAACTCCTTTCTGGCCGGGTCTGCTGTTTCGAGCCTTCTTTGTTTTCCCGGAGGGTGAACACCGCCAGCGGAGGCGCGTGTGGCACGGCGGCGGTTCTCGTCAACCTCCGCCCTACTCCGCCTAGTCCGCGCGAACAGACCGACCATTGCGCTACGACGACGACGATGACGATGATGACGACGACGACGACGACGACGACGACGAGCTCCCATCCCGTCGCGACAAAGTCGCTGACAATCCGGTCGGAATATCGTGACGTTGTCGTTCGTCGGCGGTTTATCACCTTCAGGGCTTCCGCGAGCGGCAATTACACACCCACCCCCGTCGACATCGCCGCAAATAAACTTAGCTCGCGCCAGGCCCCCCCCCGCCGCCCCGCCCGATCGGGCTCAGCCACTGGCAGGTTAGCGGTGTAAGAGGAGAGGGGGGAGGAAACAAGCATTTCTCATCAAACAGCCACGCGAGCCTCGGCCGTACGATCCGCGGTGCGTGCGGCCCGCGCTCGAAATAAAATTTGTAGTCTCGGAATGGCCGCGACGACAAGTTAATCGTCGTTGCGAGACAGTCACTCCCCTCGGCGGCCGGCGTTTGTCGAAAAACGAGAGTGGTGGTGACTGTGCTCTCTCTCTCTCTCTCTCTCTCTCTCTCTCTCTCTCTCTCTCTCTCTACCTGACCGAAACGTAAGAGCGAAGTGAGATACGATCGGCGATTTCGTTGTGCCAACTGGTCTCTGTGCACACCGGGGCGCACGCGAAGTGTACACATTTAGAACAACAAGTCTTTTTGAGCAGATGGTGCGCATCGGCACTCCCATAAACAAGCCGACGCCGCGGTCTATAGTCACCAGACTGGCTCCTTCGTTCTTTCTCGCTCTCTTCTTCGCGCCTGCCCTCTCTCCTCCTCGCCGAGCGCGCTCGCTCTCTCGCTCGCTCGTTCTCCCTCGTTCTCGTCCTCGCTCTCTTTCTGCTCGCCCTCGGTACGTCCTTTCCCGTTTCTCCTCCACCGCCATTTCTCTTCCTCCTTCGCCGCCCTTCCGCTCGCGCCGCCGTTTCTCTTTCCTCTTCTTCCGCCCGTTGTTCTACCACGTCCAAGGAAAGCCAATAAACCATCGAATTCCTCCGGTATATTGCGGGACTCCGGGCCGCGCCGCTTGGAACCAGCAACAAGTCCCGCGCTCTCTTATATTCCGCGACTCGTCCCTCCGCCGAGCAGACGTTCGTACTTTCGCAAATTACCGGTCCGTGGTTACGTGCACGCTCACCAGCTGCGAAAGTGGAGCGAAGGGAAAATCGAACGGAAGGAGGAAAGTGAAACGATATATACGGGCGATCACCGCCACCGCCACCGTCGCCGTCGCCGTCGTCGCCGTCGTCGTCGTCGGACGTTACGCTCTTCCGCGCGCTCACGCGGGGGTGCGCGGGATCAAGCGAAACGACGTTGTGCGAAAAAAGTTTGCGCGGGTCGACGATATTATTTCATCTACGTGCAGTCAGCAGAAGCGAGTCCGCCAACGTCGAAGTTTCTCAATATATTGAGCCCGCGGTCGTTCCTAACCTTCGCGCTCGTGTGTGACATTCCGCGCGCTTCGTCTCGTCGATTTTATACACGCGACTTTTCGCAACGTGCCGATACCGTGGAATCGGGAACGAGGGTGGCGCAATTCGTTTCTCCTCCTCGGATCAACGTTGGCCGACAGTTCAGAAAGAATCGAGATCTTGAGACATGACACTTTATCCAACATGCGACCCTACGACGATACCACGAGTGTAATTGATTTACGACGTGATGGACAGACAGAGAGAGAGAGAGAGAGAGAGAGAGAGAGAGAGAGAGAGAGAGAGAGCCCATTGCTCGAACTCTTCGCGACGTTAGCGATAAATCGGAGACACTTATCAAAGTTAACAGTCGCCTCGCCGCAAAATCGAAAACAACGCCGTGGCCCGACGCTACGAAGATAGAGAGGTGTGTTCATGAAGGGTGTTCGGCCCGGTTATAAGACTTATATAATATCTGGCTGTCCAATCTCCTTCTTTCTCTCCTTCGTCTTCCGCTCCCGTTATAAGTGGCGAAGCATTACGTGAGTGGAGGACCGTTTAACAGTGCCAGCGAACCGTGTTCTATCGCGTGGAGGTCTATTGAATTTTTGCCCATCAGGTCCCTCCCGAAGCCCCGCCATGCTCGTAAAGTAAATACGTCTAATGACTGTATCTCGTTAGTGCATCGCGCGTGCTCTATCTTCCAGTCGACCGCGGCGTTAGAACTCTCGCCTTGTTGATAGAACTTGGGGTGACGGGCTTGCTTGCTTGCTTGCTTGCTTGCTTGCTTGCTTGCTTGCTTGCTTGCTTGCTTGCTTCCTTCCTTCCTTCCTTTCTTCCTTCTTTCGCGGCGATTCATTTCCATAATAATAGACGGGCTCCCCTCCCGGCCTTTCCGCCGGCCTTTAGCGTACGACTGTACGCGTAATGACAATTTCTCGATACCGAATGATCAAATCGCGCGTCGCTCGCGAGACGGAGCGACGTGGGGAGAGCGATGACAGCGCCCCTCCGCCGCTTTTGTCAATCATCGCATGGCGAAGCGACAGGACGAAGGGAGGACTTTCGCTTCGCGAAGCTCGCGGGGGAGACTGAGCCGTGAAAACATCTGAAATGAAAGCCGCGCAATAATGGGGAACGGCCGCTGTAATCTGTGATCCGTAATGCGTGCTAGCGCCATTATCGAATTGCACGCGTACTGTTGCACGGTAATCAAAATGCGGAAATACCAATTTACATATATTGCTGTACGTCACACCGACTGTTCACGCAGCGGAATTGATAGATTCTATCGAAGTAGCTTTAGTTAATACAATGTAAAACAAACAACGTGTCACAGATTTTACATACATGATCGCTGCGGATAAAACGATTCTGCCAATCGCCAATCCCGAGCTGATTCCATACGGTCGATCGCATGAAAATAATTGTGTCGAGCGCTAATGGGCACCTCGCATACTTGGAAAAGCACAATATGAATCTCTAAAAACGATCGCTCCGGCGTGCATTCGTCGCAGCGACCGTGTAGTAACAGATAACAGAGCGACGTGACGTCGCGCGAATCGATGAGCGTTTCCCCGAATAAGAGATATTAATCTTTAGAGGACCGGGGTGGCTCCTATAGGAGTCACATATAAATCGGCATTCAGTGTTTTCTCAAAGGTTATATTATAGTTATTTATGTCGATGTTTATGTGCTCTAAAAATATATTTGCATATGTGTTCGTGTGATTTTTACCTTACTTGTAAATAAGCATTTATTAACAAGTACACATTTTAACTGCATAGTAATTCGCATCTCAGTACGTTTTTATTTATAATAGACCCACTTTCTCTCTGAATTATATAAGATCGGCACACAACACTGTGAGAGTTTCCATTGCGCACAGTGCGTGATAACAATCACTCGAAAAGTAACAAATAAGTATAAAAAATACAGAAAAATAGTTTTCGAAATAAAATAATTTTCATTATTTTTTAAAACCAAAATTTAAAAATTTACAACAAAAAAAAATTAAAAATATTTTAAAATAATAAAAAATGTAAAAAAAAAACAAAGGAGCTATATAACTTTCTACGTCCATGTCGTTAGTTCTGGGTTATGCTAAAGGAACGTTTTATTACCGTATGAGATTACTTATAGTAAAGTGAATCAGTGAAACTCACTGTCAATCAGCGATTATGTACTGATTGACAGTGAGTTTCACTGATTCGCTTTTAGAGAGTATAGTAATATAGACTTATTTTAGGTAAATGATTGCCTTTCTTTGTAAAATTTCGATAATCCGATATCAAAATGATGATCAGCGATATAAAGAACCCCTAAAAATACCAAGATCCAAATTTTGAAAACTTTTTATTTTGGCTGTTCCGTTCCGGACCGGGGTGGCTCCTATAGGAGCCACGAACAAGCTCGAAAACTCTACACGACATGATGGTTATGGACATATATATATATAAATTTTCCGCGAGAAAAATTTTGAAGGAAAAATGCCGGTCCTCTAAAGGTTAAGCTCGTAGGAGCGCTCGGCCGCAGGATGTTGCTGCGAATAATTCTGAAAGTCACGGAGGAGTGGTAACGACGTCTTTTCCGGACTCACGTACGCGGCGAATCGGTCTTCCAAGTCCGTCGAGAAAACTACCGCTCGATTTATTATTATCATTTATTATAATCTGTTGTTATCAATATCAGGTGGCAACCTGGCCCTAATTCTGTCGCCTGACTTTTTGGCTTCTCACTTGGGAATTTGCGCGACGTATCGCAGCCTCCTGGCCAGATCCCAAGGACTCCCCGAAATCGCGTTTCCGGCGCAAGGCGAAGTGACGACGGAGACACCCGCGGCGCGCGCGTAAAATTTCTCGCCGCGGACCAACACCTCGCGCGCTTCGTTCGTCCGCGAGGCTTTTAATTCGCCCGTAGATTCCCGTCGGAGTCCTCCAACTATCCGCGACGCGAGGTAGGACGAGAGGCTCCGGCGAGAGAGAGCGAGAGAGAGAGAGAGAGAGAGAGAGGCAGCAGCGGGGAGAGCAGTGGGCGTAGTCGACAGAGATCCGTGAGCAAACTCGCGACCGAGTAAAACGGCGGAAAACTGGCGCGAGCCGTTATGATAACGCAGGTGCGCGAAAGCGAGTACCATTCGTGCCCTCGTTTTAATTAGGTGTGCATGTGCATAAATTAACGGAAAGCGGCGGGGAGGGCTCGCGACACGTAGCTACCCGTAGCTTCCGTGCGTTTTCTCTGTGTGACTGCGATCCCCTTACTCGCGGCACCACCGCCGCCGCCGCCATGGGATAAGAGGAGACACACCGCGAGCCCTCCGGAGGAGGACGACGAGAGGACGAGAGGAGAGCGGCGCGCGTATTAGCGAGAAGAGCAGCGGCGGATATTTTGCGCTTCCGTGCGCTCCGACCGATGGAATTTAAACGCATCCCCGCGGGTCGTCGCGGCGCCGTTTAAGTCCCCGTTTACGAGTGTCGCGTCGCAGGTACACCCCTGTTAACCACGCTTCGACGAATGGCTCACGCGCATGCTAACCTTCAGGGTGTTTGACGCGGTCGTCTGCATTAGTCGTAAACGCTTCCTGCAGTCGCGCGGCTCGCAAACCACCGTCCGGTGTGCGCGACTGGAGCGTAAAAAACCGCCGGCGGACTCTGCGCCTCGCTGCCGGCTCGTTTACCTTTTCTTTCTTTCTTTCTTTCCGCGCGTTTTTCCTCCTCCTCCTCCTCCTCCTCCTCCTCCTCTTCCTCCTCCTTTTTCCTCGTTCTTTTTTGGATCCCGCCACGTCCGGTTATTTCGAGACTCGAGAGCGCGCGCGCGCGCGCGCGCGACGTTGACGTCGCGGGGAGTAATTAGATCGTATGAGAAATTCATAATTCGGATAATCCGCTGGAGCGGCGATATCGAGTGGTTTCCTCCGCACAAGCGCGCGCGCGCGCGCGCGCTGGTCGAGAGTTTCGTCTGATCGTGTGTAAAAGCATCAAACCGAGAATCGGCAACGGAAGTGGATCGGTCGAGAGGCGGCGGGGGGAGGGGGGAGAGGGAGGGGGAGGGGGAGGGGGGGCGACGGCTTGAAAGTTTAACGCTCGAAAGTCTAATTACGACCTTATGACTTCGATGTCGGTGGAAGATAAAAATAGCCACGTCCGACAGCTGACGGGAGCACTCTGCGCGCGGCTTCTTAAAACTCGCTGGCTCGCTCGAAAATTCATCGCGGTTTATAGTGCGGTACATGTGACAATCTGCTATCTGACTTCCGGTCGAATGGACATTTAAGCACGGTCTGTCTGTTACGGGACTAATGTAACGTCGCCGAGCGCGGATGTGGTAATATAACACGGTGCCTTCCATCGACGGCGTGGCGAATCGATATAACTAAATGAAACTGGAAATCCGCAGTTAGAAGGTGGCTATTTTTCCCGCGCTCGCGAAGCCGCAGCGAGAGAGAGAGAGAAAGAGAGAGAGAGAGAGAGAGAGAGAGAGAGAGAGAGAGAGAGAGAGAGAGAGAGAGAGAGAGAGAAAGGAAGAGATAGATAGATGGATAGATAGATAGATAGATAGAGAGACCGCGCTCTCTGCCGGACTTTAAGGAGTTCTTTAACTATCGCCGATACGCCGAGAAACGGCGGAAACGATTATGACTCTCATTGGCTGCGCGCTGATGTAATAGTGGGATCGCATGCTACCGGCCGCGTTGCCGCGGCGAAAATAGCTCGGTGTATCACGCGGGAAAGACAACAATAGCCTGGGGCGAGGCTGACTTCGCTTAAAAATTATTACCGTTGCATTTCTGGTAATTTCGAGAACGGAGAAGGGGACGGGGGAGAAGAAGAAGAAGGAAGAGAGATATTAGCTCTCTCGCTCTGGCCGTGCTGCTGCGCTCTCCGCTCTCGGCTCTCTCGGGGGATTAGATGCGTTTTCCACCTACGCTAGATACGCGGCGGCGAAGGTGAGGAAAGCGAACGGGGGCGAAAAGAGAAATAAATCCTTGATTCGGTAATTCCGAGGGTTTCGTGGCATAAATCTAAGTTCTGCGGCTGAGGGTCGGCCGACATAGTCCGCAAGATTCAGGGACTTTTGCCAGAGCAACTTTAATCCCCCCGGTAGTTCTCCTCTGGTTGAGTTACGTAGAGCTCCTCCGCGGAAGCCTGCAACTCCACCAACATAGAACTTGATAACGTCCGAAATCGATCGCGGCCGCTTTAAACGTCGCCGCGCGCGGCAGGATACGGCGCAGGATACACTCGGGCCTCGTGCTTTAATTCCTGCCTCGACGCGCGGCGTCGAACTCGCGCCGCGAATTCTCGCCAGCGTCAGCGATGTGACCATTCTTTCACCCAAAAGACGACTCTAATCGTCAATGAAACATCTTTCTCGCCATCGACACCGCCGCGCGTTAACGAGACGCAAGTTGGCGCGGATCCGCGCGCTGTATCCGCTGCGACGGTGGCGGTGAGGAAAACTCGAACGCTCCACTCGAGTTTTTCTTCCGCTCCGGACGCCGAGAAAATTACGCCAGACAAGTGTTTCTTTGTAGCGGCGCGGTTCTTGCCGATCCTACGGGAGCTACGCGGCGCTCTTATACACGCAGATACGTTATTAATATAACATAAGAGGCGAAACACGGCGCGCGACGATGACGAAGAAGCAAGATGGAGAGAGCGAGAACGAGAGAAAGAGACGGAGAGAGAGAGAGAGAGAGAGAGAGAGAGAGAGGCAGAAGAGCAGCAGCCAGCGGGGAGCCAAGAGTTACGTGTAGGTAAGTGTTAATCTTGGTGGGTTAACGCAAGTGGCGCCCGCTGCCAAGTCTGCGGATTATCGCGCATCTTGTAATTGCCAACCAATCCCACGGGTGGAACCGGTTGGGAGTGGCTAGAACTGTTTGGCATCAAGCCTGATTGTGCTACCACGCTCTCTCCCATGTAGCATTTGCCATTCGGCGGGCTGCCGACGTTATTTCCTCGGTGGGAATCCACCCCTCCCCCTCCCCCCTATTCCGTTCCATCCTCAGATCGTCTAAATCCTATTCGACGTCTCGACCTAGCCTTCCTTCGTTTGTCAACAACGATAGACTGCCGGTCTCCACGGCAGTCTCCGCGGAAATCACAAATGTCCAATAATACCGCACCGTTCACATCCGGCCCGATATATATATATATATATATATTATCACTCGGACATTTTCCGCAATTCCGACTTTCTTCCACTTGGCAGTAGCTTACAACAGCCGCGGCCGCCCCGGCGAGAAGGTGCTCTCTTTCTCTCTCTCTCTCTCTCTCTCTCTCTCTCTCTCTCTCTCTCTCTCTCTCTCTCTCTCTCTCTCTCTCGCCGTCGGAGCGGGATCGCGACGTCTCAATCAACTCGCGACATGCCGCGGCATGGAGGACCGCAAAAAAACGTATGTCGATGGGAGGAGGGAGAGGGGATACCGACGGCGATCAAGGCGGGAAATGGCCGCTGTCGCGCGTTGTACACGCGGATATCCGCGGCATAACAGCGCGGATGGAATGATTAGAATAATCCGTAGCCGACGCGACAAGAGAAATGCTGTAGGCCGCGCGGTGGATATACTCTGGCGCGGGCAGAAAACGTCTAAATTAAACAACAAATACACGGAGACACGAGGGGATTTACATGGCTCGTAAAACACGCACCCCCCATTTTGTTCGCCCGACGTGTCTCTTTCCCTCCCCACTCTCCCCCCCCCCTCTCTCTCTCTCTCTCCGTGTTCCCGGCGACCCTTCCATCGCTATGACTCTATAGAATTGAAGCCACGCTGGAGGCATCGCGACGCGCTTCACACGGATGCGTATTGAACGCGTGCGCGGGTGCGTGCGCGCAAAACATCGTGAAATATTAAAGTAGTTGGCGCTAACCGGCCCGCGCGCGCTTCATCAGCGTCTCCACGTTCCTGTCTCTCTTTCTCGCTCCCTCTCTCTCTCTCTCTCTGTGTGTGTGTGTGTGTGTGTGTGTGTGTGTATATGTGTGTGTCTCTTCGTTTCTCGTCCAACTTATAATTACTCCCCGAAATTGGCGACGGCGGCTGCGCCGGTGAAACTTCCTTGGACCATCGCGCGACCTCCGTCCTACTTGGTGAAATAACGCGTTCGCGGAAATTGCTCGAACGCGATCCGCCGGAACGAGGCCGGGATCGTTTCAATTAGCGTGCGAACGCGAAGCGCCGGCAATTCTGGCCGCGTCGCCCGGCAAGATAATAATCTGGAACTCATCATAAATCCACTATCCGGCAGCCAAGCGTGATAGTGTTATCGGACGGACGTGGCGCGCGCGTGCACGGATCATCGTTCGGCGATTCGAGCGTTCGGCAATACGCCGGGACGGAGGACCCGTATTCGTCGGATCGGCCGCAAAGTTCGACGAAGAATATCGGTAGCGGTGGTGAAAACGGCGCTGTCGGCCGACCGATCGACCACCGTGCGTGCGTGTTACGCGCGTATTCGCGCATCCCCCAAAAGGCGCGCCACGTCGGTGTGGGTGATGTCACGTGTATTTTATAGTTTCGCTCGGCCGAGGGCGGCGAGGTGTTGACGGACGGGACGGTGGTACAACGACCCAACGTAGCCTGGCCTCTCATCTCGCGCCCTCTCGCTCCCTCTCACCCTCTCTTGCTCGCTCGCTCACCCCTCGGTCTCTCTTTCACTCTCTCTCTCTCTCTCTCTCTCTCTCTCTCTCTCTCTCTCTCTCTCTCTCTCTCTCTCTCTCTCTCTCTCGTTCTCTCTTTCCTCACCCCCTTATTCATTCACTTTGGTCCGACCCTGCCTCGCAGCCTCCCTCCCTCCTTCCCTCTCTCTCCCTCTCTCTCTTTCTCTCTATCTCTACCTCGCGCTCTCTTTCTCTCATATTTCCTCGTCCCTAGCTTTATCTGTCTTGTATACACCCCCTCCGCGTTCACCTCTACCAACTGCCAGAACCACCACCCCTCGGACGAAATCCAAACAGTGTTGCCAAACGTCTGTGACGCGTAGCCTAGCCATTTGCATTTCGTTTGTGTCACAGCAGAGAATATTTCGCGAACGCGTTTTATCGGGGGGGGAGGGGGGGTGAGAGGAGGGGAGGGAGTCGGAAGGGACAAGGGGAGAGGATGGGGAGCGCGGGCGGGTGTGGTGGGATGATTCTCGGTCCTCTTGTCGACGGCAGAGGCAGGCGCGACCCTGTTTGCGTAGCAAACCTGCGACATCGATCTTCGTCGCATCTGTGTCGAGAGCCTTCGATACGATGTTAATATTCGATGACGATATACTTATTCCTAACAAGAGTGTTTGGCGTGTACGTTGCCGCAAACTTTCCGCGCGATCGTTAAAGGGCCGGCCGCGTATTACACAGCAGAATATTCGCGCGATGCGCGCCACGTATAGCGCGTTCGCGTTTAGTATATCATAAATCAAGCACGCTGTAAAACAACGGGTGAGCCGCGCGGGAAAGCAAACAATGAGCACGACGTATTTATTCGCGCGCGAGAGAATTAATCTCTTCTTCGTAACCTTGGCGATTTTTTCCATTTGCTCGCACGTCGCGCCCCAGTGAAGGCGGAACCGGGAAGGAAGGCTTCGCGATAAAATCTCCAACGAGAGGAGCGAGCCTGAGAGACGAGAGAAGAGAGAAAGAGAGGGCGCAAAAGCCTAGGAGAAACTCTAATAAACCGCTGTGGCGCTTTGATTACCCGCGCGGATGCTGCGATTTGAGGTGGGATGAGAAAAAAGAAAAACGACCGGACGGACGCGGTGCGCCTTGTCGCGCGCGCATTAAAGTTTCAAAATGCGCCTTCGGTCCGCGGGTCGAATTTCGGGAGGAGCGGGCGCGACGACTCCTTGAATTTCAAAATACCGATAAAATATAGAACGGAGGAAACTATCCGCGCGCGCGCGCGCCGATATCTCTGCGTCGGCGGTCGGAGAGAAAGGCGATACATCTTGTCGGGCGGATAGTCGCCTCGGCAGGATCTCCGAGAAACTGAGGCGCGCGCGCGCGTGTACAATGCGCAGAGTCGCGTCTACGAAGTTGCGTGTACGAAGGGCTTCTCGCAACGACGGCGGAGTCGCATGACCGTGGCAGACACCTCTGATGTAATGGCGCGCCGGAAGTTCGCGGAACAAACAAATCCACACAGGCCGCCGCGGGCACGGCGCGCGAGCGCGAGTTAGCGAGTCGATACACACACAGAGAGCGCGAGAGGGCGAGGACGGTAACGGTTTCGAAACGCGTGACAGAGCAGTGCCACGGGTCTAAAGCAAATTTGGTAAACAATTAAGACAAACGGCAGTTCGGACGTATCGAAACAAACAGGCTGTACTTCATGCCCGGCGTGCCACAAATACGTCCCACCAGAGCTCGCTTTTTTGCCCGTCGGCTCTTCTGTTTTTTATCAGGGAAAAATTGCCCCGACCCAACACGCTGAGAATTGTGGCAGGTTGCGAAAATATCCTTGATAAATGTATTGACGTGGAAACAAACTTGAGCCCGTTGACACCCGCGAGTTTCGCGAATCGGCGACCGATGATGGTCAGCGTCGCCGGTAGTCTCGCCGCGAACAGCGACGGCGGCGTCGTTCGCCGCCGCCGCCGCGTTCAATATCAAAAGCGACACTTGCTCCGCGCGCGCGGATAAGTTGGTGCGATGGTTGCAAACAGCGCGAGGCTAGCTTGTTGTCGACGTAACGTTACGACGAGGAAAAAAGAAGCTTGCCGAGCGAGCGTCGTATATCCCGCGCGCGCTGCTGCTGCTGCTGCTCCGCGATCGCCGGAAGATAAATGGAACTCGCTGTTTAATAAGGAGACTTCCGGCGGGAGAGGCGAGTGGGAGGGCGCCAAAGTTCGCCGGTAATTAGTGATTATTGCTCCTACGTAATTTCTCGGAGTTGCGCGAGCTAAGGGGAGAGATTTTTCGAAGCTATTATACAAGTAGATTACCGGTGCCCCGGCGTCTCTCCCTCTTCATAACGAGGATTGGTCCGTAGGACGAAACGAAACGGACCCCCTCTCCCGCCCCCCTCCCCCGTCTGCCCGGCCTCGAAGCCTGCAACGAGGCCGGAGTTGTGGCGCAGTCTCATATTTTAAGTCTGGTAGAACAATATTAAAAGTACGGCAGCTGCGCTCGCGGCACAGCGAGCGAGAGAGAGAGAGAGAGAGAGAGGGCTAGGACCGAGACGATATTCCGCGCCCCCTCCGTTGGGACAGCTCCATCCTCGCCAGTCTGCTAGGAGCTACTCCCCGGCTCTTTTCCTCTTCTTACTTCCCTTTCCCGCAGTCTGCATTTCACTCCGTCGTAGCTAGTTTCCCGTGCGAGGGTGCAGCTACGAAATAATGTGCACGTCGCGAAAAATCCGTAAATCAACAACCTTCCCTTTCGCCCCCTTAATGTGGCCTTAATGTATGATGCATTGCAGCGCATGTATAATTCATATTTAAAGCCGATGCAAAGGCCGGGCAACGATTCGTGGCAATTAAAGTCATAATTAAGATAGATTTGCCGCTTGTAAAATACCGCCGCGCGCGCGCGCCAACGTGAAAATTGTTGGCTGTTTATTTACTATTTGCCGTATACCGACGGCCCCCGCCGCTAACGTTCCGCCGCGCGTATCCCGGCAAGTAGCCGCCTATCGTCCACGGCTTTTCCGGATGTTTCATCCGCTCGTTCCGGAATCTACTCGCACGCAATTCTTACGGATACCGGAAAGTCTCTTCCTATTTTAAAGCCTTCAATCTCCGTGGTTTGTGTAGTACGGGTTCTTTATTTCAATCCAGAATTAATTTAAATTCCACGTTGGTTAGCAACGTTTCAACATTTATCGTTGTATATCAACTTTCATTAAGATCGACTCTTTTACTCTTGGAAGATGGCAGCGTTTGCAGCCAAGTGAGGAGCGCGGAAAAACGAAAAGACTTTCCGGTGGCGCTAATATTTCCGGAGTCCCGGACACCCGACGTGAAATGAATCCGATCGCCGTTAGCTGTTCGCTCTCGATAGAGAGAATTAATTACTAAAAATACCAAGTAAATGTCTTGAAAATATCCCGACTTAAAATTTCGATTCTGCATTAATCTTGCAAACAGCGTCTCTCTAGGCGCCTCGAGGAATCAACGGAGAATCTCGAGATGTAACGTTATCTGGGCTACGAGTTGTCTACCTTCGTGCTTTCTCATACTTGTACGAACTAGTCCGTGTGACTGACAATCTTCTATCTATGTACAGACGATCGAAGAAAAGAAGCATCTATTACATAATGTATCCCGTCTGCGCGGTATGTGCATCGCGAAACAGCTTCTACCCGTAACAAGACACATAATCAAATATTCGGCCGTGTTAGAAAAGAAGTTCGATTTTAAGCGGCGGGTGGAGCGTTTCTGCCGATGCGGGGAGACAGAGGGAGAGAGAGGGGGGAGGGAAGGAGAGAGAGAGAGAGAGAGAGAGAGAGAGAGAGAGAGAGAGGAGAGAGAGCGAACGCACAAGTGGAGTGCCTCTCGATCGGTGAAACTACTCGAGCTTCCTTCAGAGTGGAAACTTTCGACTCTCCGTTGCGAAAGGCGAGAGCGGAGATGCGAAGAAGCTCTCTCCCTCTGTCGCCCCTCGCGCTCCGGCCCCGCGAGCTACCGTCATCCTCGCCCTCATCTTCCCTCCCGTTCTGTTTTGCGACGTGGTAGAAAGTATTTATCGTGGCTTCCCCCCTGGCCCCGGCGCCCCCCGCGTTCGTCCTTTTTTCGTCAAGCACGAGCCCGCGCGCGCGCGAGAGCGAGATCGAGACAGACAGAGAGAGAGAGAGAGAGAGAGCAAAGGGTGGCGCGGGATGGGACCTTATCGGGCCGCTTCTCGCCAGACTGCGGAAAGCTCCGACTACTACGGCCACGGCCAGAGAGAAGATTTGATAAAGACCGAACGGAACGAACCGAGGAAAACAACTGGAGTGCATTTGTCTGGATCGCGGGGGAGCGCGGACTACTCTTCCTAAGGAGTTCCTTCTATCTCGCTATCTCTGGCCTCTGCTTTGGTCTCTCACGGAGCAACAGACCTCCGACAAGCACTTTCATCCAGCCTCGAGTACGTCGAGAGTACGTTCGTCCACTCTATGCTCGCACGAAACGGTATCGCGAATATGTTAACTCGGAGCCTGGCCCGGCCCGGCCAGGTCACCCTCTCTCACGCAACTCCACTCCAATTACGATATACAAATCAATCGGCATTGTGCTCGCGCGCCGATAAAGTCGCGCGAAACTCAATCACGGCAATTTGCGCACCTCCGTGCGATCGATATTATAATTGATCGACGATCCGTCGCGCGGTGCGCGGCAAGTTTACGAGGCTCGACGTTTAAGCTTTGAGCCGCGCAACGCAACCCTTTTCGTTCCCCCTTTCGACCAGCTGAAAATAATCAGTTAGAAACATACGCGGCGCGAGTGTACGGTCTCTTTTCTTTCCTACTCTCGCCTTCTCGCCGACATGACTCTCTCTCTCTCTCTCTCTCTCTCTCTCTCTCTCTCTCTCTCTCTCTCTCTCTCTCTCTCTCGTCTCTCTCTTGGTCGCCCGCAGCTCGAGGAAAGCCGGTGCGCGCGCGCGTGACAGTCTTGAGAAGCAGTAGCAATTTAAGCGATTTTCCTCTTTGCAGCAGTTGAGTCACTTTAGCAGCGCCGTATTGATTCTGTTAAGTAGGAAGCATTGAAAGAGAAGGCGAGAATAGTGCGAGGGTGCGAAAGTGCACGCCGTGGAAGGCGGTAAACGATGCGGTTTCTTTCAGCCCCCGACCGCGCGCTCGCGCTCGCGCTCGCGCGGACGAAAAGCCCGGTGAATGAATAACGCCGCGGCTCGAGGCGTGCGTAAGTCGATAAAAACTACATCAATTAGACGTGGCCGTCAGTTCGCGAGTTTAAGGGCTGAAAGGCGAAAGGAAATTAAACCGGGTGCGTGTTCTGGCCGAAACTTTCTGGCAGTTCGAGCAGCCCGCCGCGCCGCGCCGGTTTTGTTACACGCCGCGCCGTGTTTCGCCTTTCAGCCGAGCCGCCGCAATTCTCGCGACAGGTTCGCCGGCGAACTCTTCGAGTTCTCTGCGAGCTACGCTCTCGGTGATTAAGAGCGGGAGGGAACGACTGAAATCTCGAGCGAAGGCAGCGACGAGACGCGTCGTCGTCCTCGTCCTCGTCCTCGTCCTCGTCCTCGTCGTCGTCGTCGTCATCGTCGACTCGCCGCGATGCAACGCTCTACTTGGCCGCGATGAATTAATTATTACGCATCGCATAGAGTACCTCTCGGTCGCATGCGAAAATATAAATACGCCCTTTGTGCGACACGTGTCCGCGGGCGTATGCGCCGAAGCGGCGTTTCAATTTGCCCATCATGCCAATCTAATTACCGTTTGAAATCACGATGTTACTCATTAATTTCTGTGATATGGGTAGCTAACATCGGAGCCTGCAAATTGCCATTATCTCCATTACAGATTACATCTGCCGCAAAACGCAGCGCGCCCCGATGGCGATGGCGGCAGCTCTCATCAATGCTGCGCGGTCGTGACCGCGAACGCGCTGTTCTTTGGTTTTACGCCGCAACTCGTTAAAATTGTAGAAAAAAAAAAAGGGATGAAGAGGGCCTACGGCTTTCAGTCTGCGCCGTCGTGCGCACAATACGCAACAGTACGTAATTTCTGCTCACAATCGGTCACGGTTACGCGCTCGCAATAGATTTCTCTCTCTCTCTCTCTCTCTCTCTCTCTCTCTCTCTCTCTCTCGCTCCCCCTTCCGTCCCCCCTCGTTGTAGCAACCAACTACAGCGTTCCGTAATATCGCGAGCAAAGTACATTTGTGCGAACGTTCGCGCGGGGCCGCTCAACAAATGCGCAAAATATGAGCGTGACGGATCGACAATCATCGATACGGTCGCTGCGTCGACCATAAGTGTGTGTTCACGCACACACGCGTACACGCGTCGGGATTTGCGGGCGTGTTGCAGAGAGCAAGATCAACGACAACGAGGAGGAGCGCGGCGCTAAAGAGGAAATGGCGATCGGCGGGATCATAAGGCGGCATAATCCGGCCCCGATGCGGCGTGGCGCGACGCGAGTAAATAAATCGTGACGAAAAATATACACACACACATACACACGCGCGCGCGCACGCACGTGCATCGCGAGCGCACCGGAGAACGCGACGTCACGCGGCGTGATTAATTAGCAACGGAAGCAGACGATTAAAATGCAGATAACGTAACGCGACGCGCATGCGTCGACGTTGCGCGAGGTGCATTACTCAGGAATCGCGCGGAACCATCCGCTCGCGCGTTTTATTCCGCCGCTGTCGGTGCCGGTAAATCAAGTCACGTGTCATTTACCCGAATACGTAATGTATCGCATAAATATACGAGCCGTGCGCGCGCACACCGCGGCGGACGGCGCGAAATTTTTTCCGTCTCCCTCCGACGAACTGAGCTTTTTCCTCCCCCCCTCTCTCTCTCTCTCTCGCCCCCTTCAACCAGCCGCGCGCGCGCGCGCGCGCGAATTCTCTCCTCATCCTCCCGCGTCGATCGCCCTCTCGCCCGCGTCCCTCCCCCCTCTCCCCGCGGGTCCGAGCCTGAAAACCGCAATCCCTCATCTTTCCCTACATTTACTCGATCCGCAACGGCTGAAACGTAAACTCGTTCGTTCGCACCCGGACGGGTATTCGGCGGACGGGATGTCCGTGCATTTTTTTCTCACCCCTCTCGCAGTTTATGCCTGCCGCGACATCGAGCGAGATAAAATTTTCTGGTATTTCCGCGGGGAAAGTCCGGCTAAAACTGCGCAACACTGCGGCGTCCGGCTAAACTGTAACGGGAGAGACGCGCGAAATGTCCGGCGTTTATATACTTGAGCAGTGTCTCAACGCAAGCGGAATGCAGACGAATCGCCTCGTCCCGGGGATTATGCTCTCTCTCTCTCTCTCTCTCTCTCTCTCTCTCTCTCTCTCTCTCTCTCTCTCTCTCTCTCTATCTCTCTATCTCTCTCCCTCTCTCGCGAGAGCAGGGAGAGCAACGTATAACTGTACGCGTGCGTGTACGTGTATATATGTGTGTGTGTGTGTGTGTATGTGTACGTGCAGCGAAGGCAAGGGGGGGATATCGCGAAACAGCTGTTACTCGCTAGACCCATCTTGAAAGGAGGCGACGTGCGAGCTGAGATACAGCCGAATCCTTCGCGCGCGGTTACGAAGCCTTCCTGGGAGGGCTCCGGGAAAAATGAGATACGACGGCGCAGCTGAGCGTAAAATAGTCCTCGGCCAGGGGGAGAGGAGAAGCGAGCCCGCATCAGCTGCTCTCGCTCTATATGCGTTTCTCCACGCGCAACCGCGTATATTAGCTTCGTCGCTACCTGCATACACGCGCGCGCGCATGTGTGTGTGTGTGTGTAAGCGTGTAGGTGTGCGCTTGCACATCCGTACGGCGAGAATTTCCCGACGAATCCTGCCGGGAGAGCCGAGACGCCGCGTCGCGGTCCGACGAGCGACGTGCGAGCGAGCGTTGCTACAAACTCGCAACTCGCAAAGTCGCAAAGTTCGGTGTTTCAGCCTTCCCTCGAGCCGACAAATTGAAAAGAGACCGCCAGCGCGCGCTAAGGACGCATCGAAGCGAGGATCTTTTATCTGAGCAGGTCATCCATAAATAATAGGCTCCTGAAACGGTGCAATGACGCGGAAACATCAAGCTCGACCTGAGGGCCTAAGCAATCAATCGGAAGGCGCGGCTCGAGGAGAGAAATCGGCGCGAAATTATTCGCGTAAATTATTCGCGGCGTGAGTACACGGGGACGAGGAAAATCGATGGCGGCGGAAAAACAGCGCGCGGCCGAGAGCACTCCATCGCACCGCGCGCAGCACCTTTCTCACTCCCTCCCCAGGCCGCTCGCTCTCTCCCTCTCATTCTCTCTTTTTATCTATGCACTCCGAACGGACATGTCCCGAAACGAATAGATTTTCGTGACGCGACCATCGCCGCCGACGTCGACGCCGACGCCGACGCCGCCGATGTTGATCGCAGGAGATCGTTGCTTACACAACGGCGGTGCCGGTGATGGCGGCTGGATTTCACCTCCAACGTGGAGGTTGCGGTCAGTCAGTACCAGAGAAAAGAAGGGCAGCGTGGAACGGGGGATCGAAGGAACGAGACCCTCCTCGTAGGCGCGAGGAGGCAAGAACAGGGCCAACAACGGAAATAGAGGCGTAGGGAGGCTCCGCCGTCCCGCCTCGTCTTGATCAATACAGCCACGGCCTACTGCTATAGGTAACGTTTCGCAAGCCAGCCAGCCAGCCAGCCAGCCAGCCTGCCTGCCTAGTTGCCTGCCTGCCTGCCTGCCTGCCTGCCTGCCTGCCTGCCTGCCTGCTTGCCTGCCTTGCTTCCTTGCCCGTGCTTGCTTGCTTGCTTGCTTGCTTGCTTTCCTCCCTCATCCCCGGCGAAGCCCCCGCTATAGATCTGTCTCTTATTCGAACCAACACGCCTCGTCTCCCGTCCTCGTCTCGTGACTGTTCCATCTCGTTCCATCTCCCCCGGCGCTCCCGAAAGGAGACGGTAGGTATACGCAGCATCAACCTACCCCACGGGACATGGGCGACCGAGAGAACATCTTCCTCCTCCCCCCCCCCCTTCTTGAGCGCGCAGCCTGTCGCTCGTCTCATTAAAGAGGAAGGCGCCGGATCGCCGCCCTTAAAAGCGTCGTAACGCCCGGCGCGCTTGCACAAGGTACAACGACATTTTCGATCACGCCTGTGCATATAATGTCATCCACGGGACACGTAACCGAATTACGCGCCGGCCGGAATTTTCGGCTACGCCCTTTGACCAATTTGGAGCGTCGATCTCCCGCCGACGAGAGCGTCTGATTGGTCGCGACCTCGTTTTCACGAGGCTCGCCCGATCCGTCGAATTCGACGCGCTGCCTAAATCCGCCGAAAACTGCCGGGAACTACCGAGATCCGCGTGAAATTAAACGGCAAATAAAGAATCCGCGAGAGGCACTCTCGCGCACTCTCTGAGGCTTCATTCTCGCGCGCGCGCGGCCAAGTCGGACGAGCTTGATATTTTCGCGAGGAAAAACTTTGTATTAACGCGCAGGAACGCGCCTGCACATTCCAGCCCGCTGTATTAATTACATGCAACTTCGCACACGCGCACACTGACACACATATCCAGGAGCGACATATCGTCGGGGGGGGGGGGGAGAAGTGAAACAAATCGATCTTCCGACGGCCCGGAGAGCTCGGGTGTCGGGAAACATAATAATTTACATGTCGCGAGAAACGATCGAACTCGCTTATAGCAACGCGCGGAAATTACAGTAGACGAAAGAATACTGCCCTATTTCGAAGACAATGGCCATGATCGCCGTAATAGCGATTTTCTACGTGAATAGCGGCGACTCATAAATTCATCTCTCTTGTGTATGCTGTATCATAGATACCGTGCGCCGCTCGGGCTGCCTTTGTGTGTACGAACGCTCGTTCTATACTATGGAGATTATAGACACGCGAATGAAACTATATATGGGACAGCCTCCACCTGTTCTCACGCTGACGTGCTACAAGATATGGCACTTTCCCGCATCGATCCCGAATCACCGAATCGAGAATTACGAAATCTCCCATTTTTTCTCTCCCTCCCTTCCTCTCTCCCTCCCCCCCTCACTCTCTCCCTCTCTCTCTCGCCGCGCGCATGTTCTCCGCCGGGCAGATACACGCTCTATACCATGTCGAGCGAGAGTTCGCGAGAGGCTCGCGCGAAATATTCGCGCTGAATCATCTTGGCGGGGGGGGGGGGGGGGCGGGGGAGTGGGGAGAAAAGGGAGGGCACACGAACGGGACGGACTGGCACAGCGTTGAAAAATATTCGGCCTCGCCAGACAAGGAGTGACAAAGGGGACGGGCGAAGCGCGTCGCGGGTCGCGTGCCGCCGTCGCGTCACTCGCGAAAATTAACGGTTAAACAATAGGACCCCCTGTTATAATACGGTCGTTATTTGGAAACCATAGTAGAATTGGAGGCGGCGGCGGGGGGGGGGGACCAGTTAACGTGCGCGCAGTCTACTCGCGGTTCGCTTCTCCCCCTCGCCCCCCCCCTTCGGGCTACATCACACCGCGAGTTCGAAATCAACGCCGTGCGCGCGCGGTTCGCTCTCTCTCTCTCTCCCTCCCTCTCTTTCTCTCCACCCTTAAACAACCGCTCTGATGCTCGAGCCTGTTACACCAACGGTCAGACATGAAAGGAGCGTTCGTACTTTCCCGGATACTCCGTTCCCGTCGGTCTCTCCCTCCCCCCCTCTTCCTCCCCCCGGACCCTCAGTTCCGAGCGTCGAATCCATCGCGCCCCATCCCAAACGTACGTGAGTTTCCGCCGCTGTTACGTGGCGGCTGACTCTTTATGGTCTTTTAATTAGAACCACTTTGTAGAACGAGGACGGAAAGGGTTAGGAATGCCGACTGGAAAGTTCTTTAATTTGCCCGATAAATCAGCGGACAGTTCTCCGGCAGGTCGGGCAAACGTTTATCTCACGTGCAGTTCGCGCGCCGCCACCGCCACCGACTTCGCATCCCCGATCGCACGCTTCGCGCGGGACGATCTCACTCTCTCTCTCTCTCTCTTTCGCGGTGTCCTGTGGTCGCGTTTTCCCCTCCCCCCGCCGCTGTATCCCGCTCACGTTCCTTTTGTTTTGCTGACGCTTCAGTGAGCTCACAGATCACAGCGAGTCCGGCCAGATCGTCGTCTCGTGACGACGTTCTTCGATAACGAGCGCGATTATTTAAGGGGATGGGAGAGGGTGGTGGACTCGGTCGAGTTCGGTTCTAGGATGCGACACGCATCGTTCGTCGTCGCGATCAGAGCACCGTCAAGTGCGGCAAGTCGGTTGACGGCTATTTCGGCCTCGGCGAGTACTTGACAGATCGCAAGAACGGAACTGGGATCTTCGGCGCGATCAATTTCGCGCGGGGGAGGAAGGGTGGGTGGGGGGGCGGCGTTTCGCTCGATAAAGTTCCTGATTAAAGTGCTCGCGTGTAACAAAGTTCCATATAGAGTATCCATATGTTTCCAACTTAATCTAACTCCGGGCCGGGAAAACTTCAAGTTTTGCGGGATATTTGATCGCGCCCGCTGTTCTCTTCCAGCGGATTCCACGCGGAGGCCGGGCGATAAATTTTTGCCGCGTCTACTCGTAAGCCGCGGGCCCGACCGCGAAATAATATGCGGCCGGCTTGGCCCTCATGTTTGGCTGATCGGCGGCTGATTACACGTGTTCCGCGCCAATGGTGGTGGAGCGCATGATAAAGCTGGCGGACGGTCGGGGCAGAAGGCCAGACACAGCCTCAATCACCGCAACCTGCTGGTCAGCCTAATCCGCCATGGTGGCCACCCATTCAAAATCAATAGATAATTTCGGCCTCGCGCTAGTAGCAGGGCAAGTGCGCATGCAAGGCGACGTGTACACGACGTGCACGCGAAGGGTGTCCGATGACGCTCGATTTCTCGTTTCTTCGGATCGAAGCACCGGAGGGAGAGAGCTTGGCTCGCCGGATCATCGGCTCATATATTGGTATTACGTCGCGCACGATGACGTCATTGCCTACAGAGGCGATAAGATAACCGCCGGCCGCCGCCGATGACGAGATGACGGATATCTCTCTCTCTCTCTCTCTTTCTCGCTCTCTTTGAGAAAAACGAGCCCGCTGCCGCCGGGCTGTCGAGGAAAAGTCGGAGGAGGGACATGCGAACGCGCACGCGCGCCAAAGGAAACGATTACTAATTAATTCGAAGGACGCTCGGCCGATTCTCTCTTGACGACGCCAGCGAGACAAACGCACGCTCAGGGGTTATCTCGTATCGGCCGTATTAGCCACCCTGTATACCGTTGTAGAACGGATCCTTTGCATCGCATGGGTGGCAGGCAACCCCGCGCGACATGTTTTGCTCACATCACCGAGGCATTAAGGCGCGTTTTACCCCTCTATACGGCGGGACTAAGTCCGCCTCTACCCCTCCGTCTGCACCTTGCAGCCTGACGCCGGCGACGTTCACCCTACACGGTGGCATGAATATTCAGGACCCGCGGCTCGTTCAATATGAATGCCGTTGATCTTGGCGAGTCGCGTCTCCGTTGCCGTTTGCGTTAACGCACACCCGCCAAGAGGCGAACGGCCAGTCGCGCGTGGTGATATCTCGTCCCGGATAAATAGCATTAACGACAAAGGTTACCGTAGTCTGGCTCTCGATAAACCGAGACTAGCTTTTCTCTCTCTCTCTCTCTCTCTCTGCGAGGTGGATCTCTTTTTCTCCCTCCCTCGCGCCACCCTTCCTCTTTCTCCCTCTCTCACTCTCCCTCACTCGCTCGCTCGTTCTTCCAGATCGCAGCCCCGATGCGGATGCGAGGGAAGCCTGGCTCGATATGCGTACGGATTACTTCGTATGCGTGAAGTGTGGGAGTAATATCGAGCCTGCCGAAGAATCTATCTCTGATGCTTTCGGCGAACTTCATCCCGATCTTATCGCGTAGCATGCGATTCACGTATGAGGGATTCGAGAAGTCTGGCCGTAGTGGATGCTACGTGCTCCCGAAAGGGTGCATTGCAATTCCAGATTTTATATCTGGCGAGATGTAAGGGGCGGCAGGAGGGTGGAGCGAGGGACGGGAACACATCCCTGACGCGGTGATATATTTCGCTAAACGCAAAACCGCGGAAAAATCGGCGAGTCCGTGCATTTTTAATTAAGCTACGCAAACACGCTCGCCTGAC
The DNA here is from genome assembly GCF_003227715.2 of Harpegnathos saltator. Taxonomy (NCBI): domain Eukaryota; kingdom Metazoa; phylum Arthropoda; class Insecta; order Hymenoptera; family Formicidae; genus Harpegnathos; species Harpegnathos saltator. The sequence continues at coordinate 1,352,103 of NW_020229952.1, read as the reverse complement.
GAGAGAGTGACGTAACGCGTGTGGCTTATCCAAGCGGTATAATCCGGTCAAAGTTCACGAGATGTGAGAAAGGGGCGCTCGGCTCGGAAAAACAGCAAGGAGAAATTATACGAAGAGACTCCGAGGGCAATTTTATGGGATCCGAAGAAAAAAGAGAAAGAGAGAGAGAGAGAGAGAGAGAGAGAGAGAGTCGCAGACTGCCCGGCTTTCCGCATGGTATGGGCGAATCGCGACGGAAAAAAGGTTGGGAAACACTGGTGTAATCGATGCTGCAAGGACGTCAAGAGAATTGCGCCGTTGCTGAGGGTTTCGACAATGCGCGTGCGACAAAAAGACTAAGGAGGCGAGGACCGTGTGTGTGCACAGTGAACGGTGGAAGAAGAGAGAGGAAGAGGGAGAGAGAGAGAGAGAGAGAGGGGAGGAAAAGGAGAGACAAAAAGGAGAAAGAGAGAAGAGGAGGTCAGCGGTTTACGCAGGTGAATAGGTGGCGGTACGGACAGTGCGCGCGCGGCGCGTTGCTTTGAAAGTCTCGACCCCCGCGTCGAAAGTTCAATCAAGCTAAACAACATTTCTGTCCGGTCGCCGGCCAAAAAGCGAACTGCCGTTCATGAACGGCCAACTGCGGCAGGCCGGGCGGCCGGGCTGGCTGGCCAGCCAACCTTTCCCTGACGTCGGTCTGGCCTCGCACCAACTTCAAACGCGTATGAAATCGCGCTATCGCGCTAGCGCGCGGCCAGCGCGTGGCGGCGCTCACGGGACCGGACGAATTTTTATCGGGTGCCCCCCCCCCCTCCCAGCAGCCCGTCCCGAGAACGAACGATCGCACTCCGAAGACATTATCGAAGAATTGCGGCCGGCGGAGGTTCCTAATGGAAACGTACGACGTCCTGCGGTCTTAATTATGGATTTGTCCTCCCGATAAATTTACCGCGAGAAGCGTCTCGAGGGCAGGATTGGAATTCTCGTCACACGCGACAGTGCGAAGCCTGACACACTCTAGACTTCGAGAGAGAGAGAGAGAGAGAGAGAGAGAGAGAGAGAGAGAAAGAGAGTGAGAAAGATTTGCCAAACTTGGACGAGACGATCGCGAGAAGTAAAGATTCTCCCAATTGCGAACGTGACGTTTCATCGCAACGCGCAGACAAGAGGAAGAGAGATCGATCGAAATTAACACGTCGTGTGTCTTTGCTTTTGTAAGATGCGTTGGTTCGCTTGTCGATTCAAGCCATCGTACAGTCACTCCAATCACTCGCTTAGGTCCCATACATAGCACGCATTTCCAGTATCACCGATAAAGCGCCGTCGAAGATGATTAAACCGATATGTCACTGACCCCTGCAACGACCCGCTATACATCCCGCTCGTTTACGCGCGCACGAACGTCCTTGGTAATATCTTTGGGCGAGCTCGACTATCCGTCATCGATTTCGTAGGTAGATAGGGACGACGCCTGCAGATCACCGATTTTGACGGTTGATCGTCGTAGTAGATTCTAGACACATTGATGTACGATAATCCTTGCTTCAGCCCCGCACAGAATAGCGCGCACAGTGGAGGCCGAAGGCGACGATGGCTGAGCGGACGCCAGATTGATCGGAGCCAAGGGTGGTTATGTCACTGACGTGAGCAACGGGGGAAAGAGAGGGAGAGCTTATGGGGTGACCGGGGTCGTCGTCCGGCTTTACCCCGACACGCGTGTCCTTCGCGTTCGTCCTCCCGGTTTTTGCTCGTCACCCCCGGCCCGTCGTGGATTTTTCAATTAAGTACATCCAAGTCGAGTATCCCGTCGCTTCGGGAATCAATGGCGAATCAACGAACGACGTAAATTTTCGTCAAGAGCCTCCCTCGTAGACCGCGCGACTTTTGCCGAGACGAGACGTCGGCGAACGTAACGCGCGCGCGCGCGACGCGAATACGAAGTCCTATTATCTCGCGAAGATAGCGCGTGCGGTATATCACACGGTAGACACGCTGACAATGATAATGAAGTCGAACGCGCGCGTGTGCGTGCCCGGGAATATCTTGTTGCCGCATTAAAACGTGCCGCACGAATGTCGTGTCCCGTCGAGAAACAAATAGGCGGTTCGGTATCGTTTGTTTGAGAGAGCGGCGCGCGGTGGGTGGAAAAGTTTGAAAGTGGAATTGAAAGCAAAGCGCCACGGCACGTAAACCGTGTTCGCCACTTGCAGCCGCGCACCTTGATTCGTAAGTAATGTTCGAGGGTAACGATTCAATCCGTGCGATCGATGCGCCTCCGCGCGCTCTCTCTCTCTCTCTCTCTCTCTCTCTCTCTCTCGTTTTTCACACAGCAGACGGCAAGGTGGGCGTGTTGTTTCTTGTACACGATTTAGTAAATTAGAAGGGGTCATACACAATGCGCCATTATTCGACCGGCCTGTTAAGGTAACATCTAGTTGTTCTGCGGGGAAAAATCAAAGCGCGGAGGCGCGCATTTCGCGTTCTCCCTTCCCCCGGCTCTAGCTTTCGCTCGATTCCCTCCCTCCCTCCCTCCCTCTCCTTCTCGTTTTATCTTGGACATGAAGCACCGTGTCCCGATCTCTCTCTCTCTCTCTGTCTTTCTCTCTTGTCTCCCCTCCCGCCCCCCGCCCCTTCTCTTTTCCTCTACTTCCCACCTACGATCGCACTCTGTCCCGGTTCTAAGCTTTATTTTATTTCCTCCATTGTTTCCACTCGTCGTGGGCACCACCCTCACGTAGTCCTCCTCATTTTCCACTCACACGAGCTCGCGCGTTTACCAACACGCTGTCGCGCGCGCCGCCATCTATAAATATCTACGCGCCCGTACACAAAAGCACCAAGATCCCTTTTCTCAGTTAGTTCCTGGTCCCCTGAACGTTGGCATTATTTTGCTCGGTGGCCCCTTTGTTTCGGTCCATTCTATTGAACTGCGGGCGAGATAATACGTCCTGCGCACCCTTGCGCCCGACACGTCGCTTCGAAACAAACCCGCATTCTCGCTTTCCAATAATTCGCAGTTTTATCCTAACACCTCTACTAACCTACGGCGCGTACCGGAGCCCCATTACATCTCGGAACGGCGGAACGGCAATTCCCGAGCTCTCTCTCTCTCTCTCTCTCTCTCTCTCTCTCTCTCTCTCTCTCTCTCTCTCTCTCTCACACATACACACGCACACGCACACACACACACTCCCTCCACCTTTCCCTCCTTCTCGCGGCGAGAGATCGATATTACACCCTCCGCGATACGCATTAAATCCCATACGACACGTAACGTCGCGACCGGTCACGAAAGACTCGCCAGTAGCTGTTTTCGCTTCGCTACGTCGAGATCGATTATGCGAGGAATGGCCGAGCATCGAGGGGGTAATACGAGCGAGCAACTTCCAGGATGTAAAGGTCGAGAGGCAGCGCCGGTATTAGCTAACCACAGGCTTATGTATCTCGGAGTAAATTCCGAACTGCGAGGCATCTAGGATAATATTATGCTGTGCTGACATCTTTGGTGTTAGCCAGGCCGTCCGTTACACAACATCAGACTACCAACCAAACCCTACCTTCCTTTACCCTTCTCTCCCATACAGGCGGAGCCCAAGCAACGTCGATAGCCCGGCCGAGATCCTGCGGTCACCCTTTACGAGAAAGGCCAAAGGAGTTGCTCGCTTCGTCTATCTCGCCCGCTCCCTCTCTCTCTCTCTCTCTCTCTCTCTCCCTCTCTCCCCCCGTTTCCATCCCTCTCGCCTCCCTCTCCGAGAGCGGCGAAGGGACGAGGAAAAAGAGGCTAGGGAGCCGAAGGAGGAGAAGCCGACGAAGAGAGACAGCGTGACCTTGCGAGCGGCGAAGGCTAGGAAAGCTGACTGACCGAACGCTCGCTACATCGCCTCACCAAAGCTCCGCGCGAGGCTTTCAAATTACGGCACAGTTCTGTCCAAGAAGCCAGAATTCGAATTAACGAGACGAGCAACAAGGACGGCGGGCGGGCGGGCGGGCGGCGCACCTGAGCTCTCGGTGTATTTTGGCTAAAGGACGCGCGCGCGACTACCAGAGCGGCTGGCAACTACAACAACGCGAGAACACGACGCGAGAGTCCCGCGCGGTTGCGAAGCTATTAAACCTAATGTTCTCCTAACAAAGCGACTTATTTAGCCATTTCTGTGATTCATGCCGATAGTTACGTCCCCCAGGGCGAGCTTAAACTCCCGATTGCCGAGCATCGGGCACCGTCGCGATGATTCGCCGCGATTAACACCTCAAGATTGCGCCTTTACTCCCGCGGCGCTTTACTCCTGGCGACGGACAGCGGCGGCTGAAAGAAATAATCGGCCGGTTTTTGCTCGCGAGAGAGAGAGAGAGAGAGAGAGAGAGAGAAAAGGAAAGGGTATGAGTGCGTGAGTGTATAAGAACGGTCTCGTGTATTTGCAACCTCATTTTGAGACGTCGCTTGAATTTATGGCCGCAACGTAAATACCTCTCGTACTCCACATACCGGCGAGAGGCCGAGGCCTTCCTATACGTAAAGATATCGAGGTATGCCTATTCAAAGATGAAAGACCCATTACCGGCATATTTTGTGTACGCAAAATATTCTAGAATGCTACACACACACACACACACACACACACACACACGGGATTCCTCTGTAATATCCGCGGCTTGCCGCGAACCTAACCTGGCGAGTGCAAATTCCGGCGCGACGACGACCGATCGAGGCGCAGCCGTACGCAACGCGCTCGGCACATGATATGCTCGACGCCGCGCCGCGGAGGGAGGAGGCCGTTGCTCGCTGAGATCGACCGTTCCCGACGCGAACGTGCGAGCGAGCAAAAATGCCGCCGGCGATCCTTGCCGGGGAGCCGCTGCGAGAACCGCGACTCCCAGAGGATACTCTCGGCATACAATATTTGAAAGACAAAACCATCGGGTATGTTGCGCGTCGCGTCGCGTCACGCAGCTACGCTCAATGCATCACAGCATACGTGTGTCCCACGGCAGAGAGCCCGCGACTACCATCAAGTATGTATGGAATGATATGATTTTCGTTTAATTAAAACTGTAATAACTGCTTCGCTCGCATCCGCAACGCGCGAGCATTAAAATATACGAGGCATCGCGCGGCTACCGGCATCGCAACTCGAAACGAACGCGGCAAACAAAGAGACACGACGGGGAGAGCGAGAGAGTGAGAGCGAGAGAGCGAGAGAGAGCGAGAGAGCGAGAGAGAACATACAATCAAGCAAAAGGGACGTATCAGATCGAAATGCGCTCGCGCACGAGCGCGCTTTGTGCGCTAGGTTGTTCTCCTTCGAGTGATTACATTCGTGCACAAGACATCTGCATCGCGGCTCGACGAGAGCGAGAAGAGCTCGACGCTTTTCAAAAAGCCACACGCGTTTTATCTCCGTCGCGTAGCCGCGCGCGCGCGATTTCTCGCGCGCGGTGGTGCCGTCCGCGGAGCGAAATCCACGACGCATTACGGCCCCGACAAAATATCACGGTGGATATTTCCCGGAGGGGATAAAATATGATTAAACGACCATCAGAAGTGATATCCGAAAGGAGGATGTTGCTCAACAAAGGGCGTATTCTTCGTCGCTCAATAGCCCAGGACGAAAACGAGGCTTTGTGTCGGAGGCCGGCGAGTGAGTATGTGCCGCGCGCGCGCGTGCGGAAGGGAGGAAGGCGACGAGAATGGAAAATAAACGTAGCGATGATGCCCCGAGTTTGAAACAATTAACATAACAAAGCGAGGTACCGGGGGGAGGAAGAGAGAGAAAGAGAGAGAGAGAGAGAGAGAGAGAGAGAGGGACTGAAAGGGAGAGAAGGAAGGAGAGAGAACGCGAGAGACGGTCGACGAAAAGGGTGGATACGTCGAGCCAAAGGCGGAGGGGGGGGGAGGGGCAGGGGGAGGAGCACGGGCGCGTTTCTCTTGAGATTTTGGCACCGTTTCCACCGTCGACGGCAGCCTATTCCAACTTGCGGTATTCGAAAACATTTTCCCCGACCGGCGTAAACGGATCCGACGTGAACAGCTGAAGGGCCACACGGCGTGAAGAAAACTTTCCCCCCCGTCACCTGCCGTTGTCACAGTTTTACGGCCGTTTCGCTCGGAACACGTGATACGTTGCTCGAAAAATTCCAGACATTAGTTTACGTCGCGCTGTCTGTCGCTCGTCACCGCGATTGGCGAAACTCACGTCGAGAGAGAGAGAGAGAGAGAGAGAGAGAGAGAGAGAGAGAGAGAGAGAGAGCTCGGCTGCGATTCGCGACCCCCGCGGACGATACCCCTCGTTGGGTTTTGTTGCGAGCGAAAACGTTTCGCAGGGACCTCTGCGACCCTCGTGCGAACCTCTCCTTCCGCGTCTAATGGTTCTCTTCTTCTTTTTCTTTGATTCTCCGAGACGGGAGAAATATTGCGCGGATGAATATTGCGAGTCGCGCGCGCGCGACGCGCTCTCGCGACAAATACGTTCTCTCGCGCACGCTTGAATATTTATGTCAAGAGACTAACCTAATGCTCTGGCTTGTCCTACAGGAATATCACTTCTTAAGGTACGATGATGGAACGTGAGCGCCCGGAAGACGCCATTTTTCCCGCCCGCTCCTCCGTAACGTTAGAGCACGGCGCAATCTGTTTGTCTCGTTGTATATGCATCGCGTCGGATCAAGTGAGAGAAAATTTTTCAGCCGGTGCGTTTCAAAGCGAGTCGATTTTCAGGGGATTCTCGGCGTTCCTCGTCATTTTCCGTCGCGCGCGGGCGACGCGCGGCGCACGGCTTATTTGATTAAGGTGCATTCAAGGCGTCATGCATATAATCGTATAAATCGCTTTTGATGTGTGAGAGAGCGCTCTCGTGTGTCTGCGCGTACAAGAGAGACCCGCGCCCTCCTCTCGCTCGTCCGCCGTTTTCCATCTCCGCTTGCTTTCCGGAACGTTGGCGCACAAGCGTGTGCGGTATATCTCGCGGAATAAAAATCGAGCAAACAGAATCTTCAAGTAAATAAATATACGCGTCGAAAAAATACCGCGGCGGCGGCGAGTATAATCGCGAGTAAAAGCGTCAATCAAGAAATTGTACGAACAAGCTCGTTGAGCCTGTTATTTCTAAATTAGTCCTACCAAAGAAATAACACCATGCCCGAAGGTCTAGCGTAAATTATGTGGCGCGCGTGACTGCGATAAATATTTAACTCCCCGGCTAGAGCGCAGAGGGAGCTCACCCTTTCTCCTTTCGTGCGCGGGACCGAAAGAGTTTATGGCGCAATCTCGCGCCAACGTTCGCGACATATTAGCGTCCGAGTGATGTTTGCGTGATAATCCAAAGTTACACGAGAGAGGGAGAGAGAGAGAGAGAGAGAGAGAGAGAGGATATGACGATATCCGTATCCCACGATTATTCCTTATCCCGCAGGTATCACACGAGCGCTGATGCGTCGTTAAAATCAGTCCGAAATAGCAAAAAAGACAAGAAAAAGAAGAAAGAGTCGCGTCGAATTTGCAAAGAGTCGTTGCAAAGATTTCACGAAAACACGACACGTGTCGTGCGCGCGCGCGCGCGCGCGCTGCTGATGAAGATTCTACAAAGGCAACCTGATGTAAGTGTAAAAAAGTTCGGGAGGACGAATGCAGAAACGAGACGATACACTGAAACCGTGTCTGACAATACCCCGCCCACCGGTGCCTTCCCCTTTATCTGCCCGCTTTAATATCACGCTCCCTGAGTAGAACGCGGCGTTACGTTCAGACGTCGCTGTTCCGCTAACACACTTCTATGAGAAGTTCCCTCCGAGAACTTTCACCATATTAACCCAATATCAGCCATATGCTTTAGAATCGGGTTAATAACCGCTCGGCGAGATATCTTCCCTTGTGCCGAGAGGCGCGCTAATTATCGAACGTCAATCTGATTTAACGTCATTTACGCAAAATTGCGGCGTAGGGCGTTAAATTGATCGCACGGGCTTTCGCGTGTCTGCGCGCGACTATAACCGGGAAAGCATGCATCTTGCACACACACGCTCGTGTTGCATGGCACATGTAAAAATATATCAGCGGGAGGAAACGATCGCGAGAGAGATGTATCGAGGCCCCGGAAGAAAGAGAGAGAGAGAGAGGGGAGCGGGGGCAGGAGAGGCGGACAGGTTGTTGGTTCGAGAAGGAAAAAAGGAAAATAGAAAGAGGAAAGAAAGAACAGGAGCAGGAGAAGAACAAACGGGTGTCTCCCGTTTTTCCAAAGTTCTCCGAACGAACGACGACTCCTCGTCGGACGCGCGTTCTCGCTCAACCGCTCATAAATCCAGCCGCCATATCGTTCTCGTCCATTAGCATCTCGTCGTGCGTAGAATCGCGGCGAGGACAGCGTATCCTGCAGTTTGTCCCGGTATCGCAGTTTGAGTAACACACCGACGTCCGCGGAGGCAAGCAGTCAGCGCTGGTGGGAAGTATAAAATGTCAATACGTTTACCGGCGGCCCATTGTTGAGCTTGATCTATGTTTATGGGCGTAACGGGCGTAGGTCGCCGTCGCCGTTGCATATAGAACGAGACGACGAGAGAGCAGCGCAGAAAGCGCAAGTATCTCTTTCTGTAATGTTCCGGCCGTAATAGTACAAAGGCGGATCCTCGGTTCTCGCTCGTGTCCGCGGCGATATATACGCCGGCACTTTGCGCGAGCTCGCACGTAACACTTTGACACACACACACGCGTGGGCGGGGAGGAGGGATTGTTTCGAGTTCCGAAAATTGCGACCTCCGTCCTCTGCACGCGAATCTGTATCCGCGCATCGTGCCCGCGGCGGGGCGGGAGGGAACTTTAATTAACCTGGCCGTTGTAATCTGTGTCTTATTCCCATTGCTCTTCCTCATCAATCTGGTCCGCGCTGGACGCAAGCGTTGCCGTTATTCGACAGAGAGAGAGAGAGAGAGAGAGAGAGAGAGAGAAAGACAGAGACAGAGAGAGAGAGAGAGAGAGGGAGGGAGGAAGGGAGGGAGAAAAGAGAAAATACACACAATCGGTTATCGCGGTCGAGAGGCTCGCGGCTGATTTTTCTATCCAGGAGGAGGATAAGAGTGTAACGGCGTCGAGTGTAAGCGGCTGCCAGGAAATTTGTTAATATGCAAAAGGGATTGGCGCTATCTCTGGCGGAGCTGTCGGATAAGAGCCCGGGAAGATCGGGGAAGTTATTTGTGCAAGACGAGAAATTACCTCCCTTCGTGCGATGTCTCGTAGCCGAGGAGCGTGTACTCGCGCTATCTTACGCGCGCGTGTCTTGGTACGTGTGCGCGCGCGCGCGCGCGCGCGAGCGAGCGAGCGAGCGGCCGTGTGTCGGCGTTTGCACAGATATGTGTTTGTGCGCGCGGCTGTGTTGTGCCTGCGCCTGGGCCTCGGCGATATCGTTCGCGATAATGCATGAGCCTAGTACAGATCTCCCGGTCGAACGATCATCCGCCGCTACACAGCAATGTTCTCATTACCTTCGACTTTGGCCGTTCGCGCGCGAGATAACGCCGCGACGTTGTCTGGTAGCTTTCGAAAGAAGCCGAAGAGAGAGAGAGAGAGAGAGAGAGAGAGAGAGAGAGAGAGAGAGAGGATATGTGTGTGAGCGAGAGGAGAGCTGATCGTCGAAC
>NW_020229951.1:398349-409818 GCF_003227715.2 Harpegnathos saltator | reverse complement strand
GAAGAAAAACGAAACGTTCAAAATGAGTCGCGCTTGCGTGTACGAAAAAATGGAAAAATACAGCATTTTTAAACAGAACACAGCTCAAACTCGCATGAGGTATTCTGTGTGCAAAAGACAATCGAGCGAGTTGCCAAAAATGATTTGTGAAAGCAGTGACAGATAATTGACATTGACTGAAGACTTTCGAATTATTTATATGATTCGAATCCATTTTTATGATTAAGCTTTCGAACTCGAAAATTTGTAGCTTAGAAAATAAACACGTAATGACACTCAGTCACAACCGTTGTAGCCGATTGCAGAGATTATATGAAATACATTTATTAAATGTAAGGTATCTCCTTCCTTGCAATTTCTCCCTGTCCTTTTTCCCTATCAATCATCTCATCTATGATCGATAAATTATCGCAGAACGTGATTTGCAAGAAGAAATGTGCCTGCCAGTTACGGAGGTGGAAAATTTGCGGTCATTCACAAGCAACGAGCCGAGATTAGATACCGTCGGTTGAAAAGGTGGACGATCATTGAGAGTTATGGTAATGGAACGAGGTGGATGACCCAATTTTGAAAGGACAAAAGGGACGTTCCGTTGCGCCAGGGCAAAGTGCCGACCTGTCTGCACAGCGAACAGGATCGGTTAGAAGAGAATCTTCGGAGACTACATCGAAGATTTCCATCTTTTTCTTGCTATCCTGTAAAAATAGAAATTAAAAACCAACTGAAGAAATATTATTATATATGTTAACATAATGTTCTCATGTATGTGTTGAATATATCTTCACCTGCGTGCGTGACACCATATCAGTTCTAATTGTAGAGTCTCATTAATTAATTATGTGTGTGTGTGTGTGTGTGTGTGTGTGTGTGTGCGTGTGCGTGTGCGTGTGCGTGTGCGAGGTCCCACAAGATTTACATTCGTTCCTGATCTCGAGTGTCGCAGCGTGTGCTCGACAGCGATATCCGTATATGTTATTTCACACCGGCGAGATAGAAAAGGACCCTCGGGATGAAGAAACGCGGAGGTGTGGGCACTCTGAGTTACGGTATGCCGAAGCATGTTATTTCAAAACGCTCATCCGTGAGTTGATTTGTTCTGGCAAAATCGCTCTCTCGCTGCATTAGCAAACTAACTTTTGTTTATTGATAATTTCGAGAGCAAGAAAGAGAGAGAGAGAGAGAGAGAGAGAGAGAGAGAAGACAAGTCAGTTCGCGGCATAAAACTGCCCATCGAGGTCTGCTCGTTAATAGAAAGAATTGGTATCAAGAAAATCGTCCAACCTCTTATCTGGCTGTAAAAAAAAAAAAGAAAAGATATTAAAAGGACAAATATATCGCGGGCAAATTTCTTTCTCGTTACTTTTCACAATCCATTAAATAATTAACTTGTGTGTATTCGGATAGAGTAGCGCGCAACTTGGTTGACACGTATTTCGCTATACAAATGTCTAACTAAATTGGAAGTACGGTAAATAGATTTCATTGTATGAGATGAGGTAATAGTCAGGTATTCGGAGTCGCGGGAATGGAATGAAGTGGATGACCTAATTTGCGAAGAACAAAAGCTCAGCCACACAAACTCGACGCATCAAGGAATGGCACCAACCGCGGTTTCGACAAGGTCGCTCGGCGCTGACCTTGACGGGCTACTTCGTGCAGGAGACACGGAGGGACATTGACGATGTGACGGTCGCTTAGCGAAAAATATATCGTCATATATTTCGATCGATTACCATCAAATACAAAAAGTTAAAATTTATTCTTACTTATTCGTAAAATTCTATCTCGTGTCGCGTGCATACATACATAGAATAACGAAAGTATTTCTAATTAATCAGACATTAGAAAGTCGAATTGTAAAATTTACACAATATACATGTGCACGAAGCGATAAAGTATATTATTTACAATAAATGACCTCAACAATTCGTACTTTCTGATCGTAGAACAGCGTCTTAACTAGTCGTCATGGCTCAGTTTATACATCGTACTCGTTGCAAAATTCAATCTCGTGATATGTCTCGGCTATCCAGCCCAGGAAATACTTGATTTTTTCCGTTGCCTCATCGGTAGCTTTGTAGCCTTCGATAGCCTCGGTGAGACATTTTGATAAAAGTTTTAACAAAGGCTGCGAACAAGAGGCTTGATATTAATCGCGAAGATACGCGGTAGAGTAGTGCTCGATTCGACACAAAGGAAGACAGAACAATAGGATACTTGAATAATTTGTAAAAGTATCGAGTAAAAGTAGAAAAAATTATAAAGCGTCTTATATATATATATTTAAGTATATGTAGTTTAAGTATATGTATATTTTATATCCAAAATACATTTTTGTCCTTTTTAGTTTTTATTTAACGATTCGTGCCATATTGCGTACACTTACCACAGGCCAGTCCTGTCTGAACAAGGCTACACACTGATCACTTAGACTGTCTCCATCGAGTATTTCGGCTTCTAATAACCTCCTTAAAAATTTACCGTAGATCGGCCACATTATATCGTTTTCCGGTTGCGCAAACAACATCATATTTCGAGGACAAAATAGCCTATGCATGGGTGAGTCGTCTTGGTCGTCTTTCAAACAATCCAACGACCATATCTTGATTAATTTATCTTGTACCTCTCGTGCAAAGAGGTCCGATCTGTATGCAACTGAAAACAAGCAGCGTGATCGTAAAATTTTATAGTTTTGTAAAATTTTGTAGTTTTTTCTTCTGTACTATAGATGTACCTAAAAATAGGGAGAAGTCGATACTGAGATTATATAAGACTTTTTCCGGTCCCGGTAACAGATCAGCCCTCTGATGAACGTACAATACATTTTGTCTAAAATATCCAATACTGAAGACATAGTCATACTTTCCCCTCTATTATCTACCATGTCCCATATTATTCCTGTAAAAAGATACAAAGTAGAAATATACACCTAAATATCAATAAAACGAGGAAAATTTAAAGTTGTCAAAAGAAAAAATTATTTCTCAAGTATTAAAAGATTTAAAGTATCATCAATATTCAAAGTCTATGAAGGAATCCTTACTCTGAGTTTGTCTATCACAACAGTAGGACTAGGAGCGTCTGAACTGTGACGTTTCTCTTGCTTGGTATGCACCGGACTGTTATTCCGAAGAAATCTATTGATCTCGAGTTCCATGTCCTTGATGAATAACGAACCACCGACGATGTGCGATTGAATCCACTGATATATCCGTTCCATAGCCATCCTAGTCGTAATCTTTATGCACATCTCCTTCACCGGTGTCAAAGAGTCTTCCGCAAGTAGCGATTCTATCGCTGTTGTGACTCGCGTCTCGCAAATCATCGGAATCGTTTTTTCGCACTGCTCCTTCAACTCTTTCGACACGTTATTGGCCAAAGTATTCATGTCATTCGCAAGAAGATCCTGAATATAAAGGATATTAAATGTGACACATTTGTAACAAAAGTTACGATATTACGTTGTAAGAGTACACTGCAAAACAAGAATTGTCCTTTGGTCTAAGTAAATTTTTACCTTAAATTCCTTAATATAATTCATAGAAGATTCGCTTTGCGTTTCAGAATCTCTCTCAATGTGCATTTGTTTCAAGATTTTTCGGAAAGAATTCAAATTAGCTTCTCGCGAAGAGGACAGCATCGTGTTGCATATATGCTTCACGCAAGTTGACGCAACTCTGTCGGAAACGAAATCGACGGTTTTCCGAGTGGAAGCCGGTTGGCCATGAAAAAATGCTTCTTCCAGCTGAAGCTGCGAAAATATGAAAAACAAATATTTATAAGTATAACATACGAGAAATATAACTTTAGGAACATAAAAAGCAGAGGCGTACCTCTAAATGCTTAGCACGTGTGCCGCCGTTAAGTTTGCGCAGTTGACTGGTAACTGGCGTGACATGTTTGTTGGAACTGATACTTAGATTCGTCCCAGTACCGTTTAACACAGAGATTGTCGAGTCTGTTCGCGGACAACACATGCGCATTGTTCTGTCGGTAATTATGTCCAGTTTGTCCAAATTACATTTGACGGAAATTGCACAGTCAGTGACACAATGAGAGTTCCTTTTTTGAACGGAAGATTTCTCCATTTGCTTGAGAGTTTTTAGTTCCTTGATCTTGCAAGTACTCTGCCAAATGATGTAAAAGTCTTTGGGGAAATTCGGCAATTCAAACAGCCAGCATAAACTGGATTTGAGGAGCACAACTGCTTGTTGAGAAATCAGGCAGTCAGGAGCGGAGAAATCGATATGATTGATAGCACAGTAAACGCAATAGAGTAGCTCTAAAACTTGCTTATAGTAGGGTAAACGAAGAGATACTACATCCATCATGGCTAAGTACTTCACTATCCAAGGTATCGTCAATGAGAGTTTTCCCTCGATTATAGCATTTTGAAGACATGCTTGTAAATTCAATGATGGTAAAACCTGAATAACACAATAGAAATTTAGAACTATTAGAAATTTGCTGCAGTCCACTTTTAGCATTTTATTATAATTTCTATTATATACCTTGCTTCTTATCTCCACTTGTGTCATTATTATCTCCTTAGTAGTAGATTCAGACCTGTATGGCAATGACACTAAAAGTCCTAATACTTTTGCAAGTAGCCTTAGACTGGATAAACAAGTAGTAAAGTTTTGTTGTGTTTTTTCATCAACCATCGTTTCTATATATAGAAAAAAATATAAAGAATAAAAATTAATTTCTAATTGCTCAAATGTGTATTATATATGTGGAAGAAGTCATTATTAAAACAAAAGGAAATTATAGATACCTAAGTCTTCTATTTCACTGTTAGCAAACTGGTTATCATTCAGCTCCATTATCTCATACACAAAACAATTCTCTAAATGAGAATAAAATATTGGATTGAATGCATGTAATATAAAATCTTTAAAAAATTCCTGTATGCCAGGAAATGAAGGGCCATTGTGACTTTGTGATGGCAAGGGAGTCACAAATCTTTTACTAAGTTGTGTTAATTTTTCAGGATTAACATGTTTCAACGCTTTCAAGAAATTCAAACTCTCATCATCCACCATATCATCCTATAATTAAAAAAAAAGTTACTTGATTATCTGAAAGTCTTATAAAGATGCGATAAAAAATACAAAATATCTCATACTTGATGTCCATTTTGTATACATGATATCAGCAACTGAGACTTAAATAACCTAGCAATATGATAATAATTAGTGGAATCATTGTGTAACGTTAACATAGATCGTATTTTACTGCCCAGTGCAATTTGAAACACCCATCCTGGTACTGAGTGATTTTCCTCCCAGATTCGTAATATATCATAAAAAGCATCTCTCTGTTTTCTAAAAGTTTGAAATGCAAAGGAGGATGAGAAGTTCTCACGATTGTCAGTATCAATTTGGAAACACACGTTTATTTCTCCCATTGTGTGTATATGAGCTTCAGACACTGTAGGCAGCGTACACTGTAAATAATATTGAAATAGCCTAAGTAATTGAGTAAATACGTCGCAATACTATATACTGATAGTGCTTACAATAGATTTTTAATTACCTGCACGTTAATTAAATATCTTGTTCCTCTCAATTAAATACGTCGACATCCCTCGTGAGAATGTTTTTACCCGTACATGGTTTGAAGGTTATGTTAAATTTCAAAAACATGAAATTGAAAAATATCGCTGAGAGCAAAGTCTTGTTGTCAGACAGGGAATGCAAGGTGAGGTATTACGTGATCTTTGATCGCGCACCACGCATTTTCGGTCGTTGAAATACAATTTCAGCATACAGATGCACGTCACCGCGTCTTATCTTTTTCAGACACATTAGGTTGGGTTGCGGAACAGCCGTTTGACGAGATGGCGTTTAATTCTCCAAGCCGTAACCTGAAAATCATGTGTACTTTTTTAACTGTATTCTCTGTATTTTCACGAAATATTTCTCTTTCCCTCTCAGTCTTTCTTCAAAAGGTCTCAATATCTATCTATTTCATTCCAAATATAGAAAATGTAACATAATGCAGCTAAGAAAAGGACGAATACATCCACGTTGCCCAATCCGACTTGGCGTGAGCAATTTCACTAGGCCTGTTTGTTTTGTTTGCACTGCTGCCGGTTGCGGCGCGATCTTTAAAACGTGGTCTACAATGACAGTAAAAGCCTTTGCACGTAAAAATTTCTTAAACGTAACCGTAAAGTCGCAGGTTTCCAACACGTATCATCATATGGAGCAACGCAAGTAAAAATTCGCAAACGTAAAGTCAGCGGCACATGGTGTTTGTTTTTGTGCTGGATTGCTTGCTAAATGAAAATACTGCATTCTGATTGGTATATTTCCATCCATCTTCGGAAATCTACCAATCAGAACGCAGTATTTTCATTTAGCAAGCAATCCAGCACGAAAACAAGCACCGTATGCCGCTGGCTTTAGGCTACAACCGCAATCGCAAAAGTTCCGTCATGTTGGAATCTTAGGGCAAGAGCACAGGCTTTTGCATAATATATAACGCATAAGAGAATAAACCAATTAGTTTTCTTCATTTCCCTCCTCAGGATAGAAATGAAGAACTTTGATTGGTTAAGGTTCGTCTACATTAGCTGTAAGAGTAAAGCTAAGACTCCATGCATGCGGTGAGCTCCGGCAAACGGCTGCGGTGACCAATCAGGAGACAGACGCATGCTTGCCGCAACCGGACTTGCGCCTCCCTTCTGATTGGTCATCGCAGCATTTGCCGCAGCTCACCGCATGCATGGAGTCTTAGCTTTAGGCTGTAAGGTTGCAAGACACGAAATGAAATATTTTCATTCGCTGACAGCTTACGTTACAGCCTTACAGCCTTACTCTTACAGCTATTGTAGACGAGCCTTTATGCGTTGTGTATTATGCAAAAGCCTGTGCCATAAGATTAACATCTTACGATCAGCCAATAGGAAAGCCAATAAGATCAGCCAATCACATATTGCCTATATTTTACTTAGCGGTAATTTTGTTTAATAGCAATCTTTATGCGTCATGGACATATCAGAAGCTATTATCAGAGAGAAGCCTGAGAGCGACCACGCGGCGGCGTTTTTGGCGACATGCATTTTGATGACTGATTTTAACGCCATCTGCGCCCATTTGTAGCCAGGAACTACGTTGACTACGCCCATTTGCAGACGCTGCCGGTAAAGTCTCTATTTGGTGCGTGTCCGTTCTACGCCCATTTACTGGCGGTTCGTGTCTGTGGTACACCTATAATTGCGGGTTTGAGAAACACGGCATCGCGCACCAACTTACACCTCGTTCGACAGCACATGATTCTTTTTCTGTACATATGTATTTCTATACATATTTTTGTAAAAAATTGCATCTTCTAATTATTATCCGAATTATTATCTCTTGTTACATTCGTAATTCGTAACAAGAGCAGGCGGTAATTCCTAGTCGACACAGAGCATTAGTTACATTACATTTATATTAAAATTTCGCACTAAACACCATGTGTGTTATATTACATTTATATTGTTGAGTGCGAAATTTTAACATAAATATAATGTTCTGTGTCGACTGGATTGTTTCATTCTCTAAATATTTTGGAAGCTTTGTTTCATGATAGTGTAGTTGTTCGAGATTCGAACGGGAAGATTTGTCTATTTCTGAAACGTTCTGGCAGAAGAGACAAGACCAAGAGAGAGACGTATGATCATGCTCCACATGACGCGTCGTGCGGCGTTATTCGCCGGACGAATTGTTCTCTTGAATGCGGCACGCGTTAAATGCGCGTTCGCACAATAATCCTTGTGAAGCACTCGCGTCCAGATATTACAAGTAGTAGTGAAAGACACAATCCTTCTCGCTCGAAAAGCTTGTCTCTCTCTCTCTCTCTTGCTAGCACGTTCGACTGCGACTGTCCGAGATCCGGCACTTCAATTTGGTGACAAAGGTGAACTCACGTCTTTTCCATGTACGAGCTTTTCTCTTAAAGGTCTATCGACTATTCGCAGACTAATTATGTTATATGTGTCATATGTTCGAAGTGGATACCGTTCTATTAATTGCTCGTCTATATTAATATTCATTTCCGAAATCTGACTTGTAAGAACAGTTGGTATGGTGTTCTCTCCGATTTCTATTTCTTCAGGGAGTTTTTCCACTTCTATATGTCTCCTTTTCTTCACTTGTTCTACATTTTCATTAACATGTTCGCTCTCGAAATTAATTGGAACTGCATCCAATTTTAAACGTTTCTTCGTGCTTGTCAGAAACGATGCATCATTGAAATGGTCTTCGCACAATCCCGCGCATCTAAGGGAGTGAGAAGACCATTTTTCTAATTTTGTATTTCCTGCAACAGAAATGAAATGAAAAACATTTTTGTGTATGTATCTGTGTGTATAATTTTCATTTATTTATTTAATATAATTTTTGTATATAAAATCATCTTTAGTTTATTTTAAAATGCTTCGTTCACATTAACTGTGTTCAACAGAAAAACTTACTATATGTTATTCGAACGAAAAACGTAAAATTTGTGAATTTCATTGATATATATCTATATAGAACTTCATTGATATATATCTATATAGAACAAATATCCAATATGCATGTCATGAATATTCTCTAGATATATGTACAGGGTGTCTTATAACTAACCTGGCAGAGCTCGTGGAGATATAGAGCGGGTTAAGACAAATATAAAAGTCCCATACCGTTTTGTGAGATTCGCAATAATTATTGAGTTATTAATGACAGAAATTAGAGGAATGAGTGCACGTCGAGACGTTATGGAAGGAGCATCTAGCCGCTCAAGCTAAAGAGCACTGCCCAGTCGACAAAGGAACTGTTGCCGGCGCGCGGCGAGAGGAAGGACAATGCGTCAATGTTTATGTCCTTACCTCGCTGCTCCTACATCCCGCCGCACCGCGTCTAAGCTCGCGCCGATATGGTCGCTGAATATTCGCGATTACAATTATGAGATTATTTTATGAGGTACCACAGATAGCTCATATTGAATTGTAAAGTTCAAGATTCAAAAGTTCTTTGATCAAGGAAAACATCGAAAAGGAGAAAGCGATAGAGAGCGATGAGATCTACAGAGATTCTCATCGTTTTTTATCGCAATCTATCGTTTTGCTGTATCGGATCCGAAAGAAATGATATCGCATAAAGATAGAGTACGATGAACACTTTTCATCGTACTCTATTGTACTCTATCGTTAGGAGAACATTTAATTGTTAGAGTATGATAGAATTCGCGTAGACTCATCGTGTCCTATCGTTTTATTCAAGTCTACACGGAAAATATGTTTGGTTGAATGAACCTATTTTCTGACGAAATGAGAGAGAGAAAGAGAGAGAGAGAGAGAGAGAGAGAGAGAGAGAACGATTAAGAAATTTTGATTGAGAATAGCACAATTTTGTTTAAGTTAACCATAAACCTTGATGAATTAGATTCAGTGTTAATATTTTCAGTTAATATTTCTCTGTATCGTTCATATTTCATTTGCAAGCTGTATCATGGATCAAACATTTTTACCATATATCATGCATAAATTGTTGTCTTATATCGTAATTCTTGTCAGTGGTATATTAACGACAGAAGGAACTGAAAGTTCTGTATCGTATGCGAAAAGAACCATCGTTGTCAATGGTGCACCAACGATACTCGCATAAAATTGATTCCTAGTATAATCGCGATACAACGCAAATCCGAGTGTGTTATTTTGACACGTTATTTTTATGCAGTTCCTTCTGTCGTTAATATACCACTGACAAGAATTACGATATAAGACAACAATTTATGCATGATATATGGTAAAAATGTTTGATCCATGATACAGCTTGCAAATGAAATATGAACGATACAGAGAAATATTAACTGAAAATATTAACACTGAATCTAATTCATCAAGGTTTATGGTTAACTTAAACAAAATTGTGCTATTCTCAATCAAAATTTCTTAATCGTTCTCTCTCTCTCTCTCTCTCTCTCTCTCTCTCTCTCTCTCTTTCTTTCTCTCTCTCATTTCGTCAGAAAATAGGTTCATTCAACCAAACATATTTTCCGTGTAGACTTGAATAAAACGATGAGGACACGATGAGTCTACGCGAATTCTATCATACTCTAACAATTAAATGTTCTCCTAACGATAGAGTACAATAGAGTACGATGAAAAGTGTTCATCGTACTCTATCTTTATGCGATATCATTTCTTTCGGATCCGATACAGCAAAACGATAGATTGCGATAAAAAACGATGAGAATCTCTGTAGATCTCATCGCTCTCTATCGCTTTCTCCTTTTCGATGTTTTCCTTGATCAAAGAACTTTTGAATCTTGAACTTTACAATTCAATATGAGCTATCTGTGGTACCTCATAAAATAATCTCATAATTGTAATCGCGAATATTCAGCGACCATATCGGCGCGAGCTTAGACGCGGTGCGGCGGGATGTAGGAGCAGCGAGGTAAGGACATAAACATTGACGCATTGTCCTTCCTCTCGCCGCGCGCCGGCAACAGTTCCTTTGTCGACTGGGCAGTGCTCTTTAGCTTGAGCGGCTAGATGCTCCTCCCATAACGTCTCGACGTGCACTCATTCCTCTAATTTCTGTCATTAATAACTCAATAATTATTGCGAATCTCACAAAACGGTATGGGACTTTTATATTTGTCTTAACCCGCTCTATATCTCCACGAGCTCTGCCAGGTTAGTTATAAGACACCCTGTATATAGGATATCCATTGGATGTATTTTGGATATTTGTTCAGTATGGGCAGACTTCGGTAACTCATGAAGCAGCCGCAGTGTACAAATAGAATGGGTGAAAATAATAAAACAGGCTATACCATTTTGTAATTTTCTCAACATTTACTCTGTAATTAATTAAAATGTATAAGCGAATGAGCGCACGAGAAGAGATACAACGAGCTCTGAAAAACGTTTACTTCTTAGCAACGATAAGTAACAACTCATTACGGAGATACGCGGCCGTGTGTTACATGCAAATGACATGCAAAGTAGAATTCACGACGAAATCTCGTGAATGCGAAATAATATTTTTGAATACATTTTATGCTGGAATATTATTATTATAATCAAAGCCGCAAGGATGAGATATGAATTAAGAAATAAATAAATTATTATTATATAATTTCATATTTTATTTTCCATTTTTTTTTTACAAAAGAAACTCTGTATGTATCATCTTATTACTATATATTTATATATCGATATAAATCGTATATCAGTTTCTTGATCGTCATTCGCGTAGTATTTTCGTTCGCGATCGTGCAATAAATAAAAAAACTTTCTCTATTCTTTTGTTACGTCCTGCGAATTCCGGACAATTATTTAAAATATCTTTTTTTTCTTTTTCTCTCTCCTTTCGAACTTCTATTCGCCTAATATAACTATATAATAGGCATATATATATAT
The DNA here is from genome assembly GCF_003227715.2 of Harpegnathos saltator. NCBI lineage: Eukaryota > Metazoa > Arthropoda > Insecta > Hymenoptera > Formicidae > Harpegnathos > Harpegnathos saltator. The sequence goes on along the minus strand of NW_020229951.1, from coordinate 398,414 downwards.
ATATATATAAAATAAGCAACAAACCCATCTGGCGAACAGCCGTCGTGCCAAATGAAAGGCGATTC